>NC_088241.1:3854315-4011815 GCF_036934945.1 Oncorhynchus masou masou | reverse complement strand
TTGCGCCAATTCTTTCTACTTATAAGGCCATGGTGACACGTTGTTGACATACTTCTCAAAGGAAAGGAAGTCATTGTGACAGTTTTGGTTAGTTTTAGTTAGTGATTAGTTCTATAACATTCTGTTCATCCCAATCCCTTTGCAAAGTCACTGGATGAAAATGTGATAATAGTCCGTTTATGTTGCATTGAATCTATTGCAAAACAGGTTTGAGATAAATTGGATGATATGGGCTGAAACTGAATCCTCAGTAATAATGGTAACCCTTTAATTACAGGCCATCCTGTAAAATACTAGTTTAGGCCACTTGAAGAATGAAGTCAGGACTGAAATGATGGCTAATATATTAGGACTTGATGCCAAAGGCTGTGTTGCATCTAAATGTGCTCTATGTCATGTATTTTGACAGGGTGTTATGTCACATAATGTGTGCTCTATGTATCTAGCTGTGTTCTGGAGTCCAGGGGAGTGGCTTCACAGTGTACATTCTCTCTAGTCAACTCCAGCACAAAGGTCTGTTTGTGTTCTGGCTACTGATTTACACCCTCTGTCTGTTGGCTTTTCAGGGTTGCTACACAAGTGTGTGTGTGTGTGTGTGTGTGTGTGCGTGTGCGTGTGCGTGCGTGCGTGCATGCGTGCATGCGTGCGTGCTTAACTATACTTGTGGGGATCAGAAGTTCCCACAAGAATAGTCAACAAACTAAGACAAATGCAGTGGTGATTTTAACATGTAAATCTTGGTGGTGCAAAGTCCCCAATTTGTTTTAGATGCAAAGCCAAGCATCCCGAAACAATACATCAATCACATCTCATTTGTCACATGCACCGAATACAACAGTGAAATGCTTACTTACAAGCCCTTAACCAACAATGCAGTTTTAAGAAAATTCCTAAAAATAGTAAGAGATAAGAATAACAAATAATGAAAGAGCAGCAGTAAATAACAATAGTGGGGCTATATACAGGGGTACCAGTACAGAGTGCGGGGGCACCGGTGTGGTAATCACCTACAATGACGTAATCCATTGCGAACCCACTTACTTGTCCGGTCTCAGTCTGTGTGGAGCAGACATCGAGACCTCCTTGACAGAGACAGAGAGAAGAGAGAACGTGCGAGAGGGATAGAAAGCAGTTGCTTCGAGCAGTTGCTCTACCTGAAAATACATGATCTAAGTGATTGATAGTTGGTATTCAGCAGTCATAAAATGATGCCTTATTTACTTTGAAGAACTACTAAAATAGCGATTTTGTCACACAACTTAGGCAGCAGCTCTATAGATATGAGATGGTGACATGGAATGAAATAATAAACATTTACATTTACATTTAAGTCATTTAGCAGACGCTCTTATCCAGAGCGACTTACAAATTGGTGAATTCACCTTCTGACATAAAGTCATAAAATAAACAAATATTTTGCTAAAGTAAAGTATTGTGAATGAATGACCGTTAATAAGTGATAAGCAGTAAGGGACAGTCACTACCATCATGGGACTTGTATTGTTTCATTCTGTGTTGTTACATAATTCAACCCACATAATGCATAGTGCATTTAATGTCCATTTTTTTAAATCAAAACCGAAAACCATGATCATTTTTTAAAATAAGGAACCGAAACCAAACTGACCTCAAAAAGCACTATTTGCTCAGCACTTGAGTCCCCACAAGGTTAGTTAAACAAGACTGTGTGTGTTAATTAGTGTGTGTGTGTGCGTGACTTGATCCAAGTCCAGATTTTTCTTCCTGGTTACCCATGTTAGTTTACAATGAGCTGTACAGGTATAAAGACACAGTGCAGTATAATGTCTGTGAACAGGTATCTCTATTGACCCAGCCTATCTACTGTGTTTATAATCATTTAACTACCTTGTATCAGACTGAAGATTACATTAGCCTTCTTCAGTTCTCAGATAAGTGTAGTTCGGCAAAACACATTCACAATCACACATACAGTATCTGTGAAGGTCAAGTTGCAAGGCTGCAAGTCAACAATGATGAACTTACCGCGTTCAATCACAGTCACCAGGATCTGTGAATGGGCCAGAGATGCATAATGTCAGTGACATAGTCATTATCTAGTTTTTATTTTTTATTTATTTTACTAGGCAAGTCAGTTAAGAACAAATTCTTATTTTTAATGACGGCCTAGGAACAGTGGGTTAATTGCCTGTTCAGGGGCAGAATGACAGATTTGTACCTTGGGGATTTGAACTTGCAACCTTTCAGTTACTAGTCCAACGCTCTAACCACTAGGCTACCCTGCCGCCCCGTCTTGGCACCTAGAGAGCTGGGAGGAACACATTGGCAGACCTGTATTACAAGACTCTCATGATATCACCACTGACATTCACAAGTTTAGACGAGATGACATTGAGTTGACATTGAGATGACAAAAATAATACGAGAGATGACAAAAAGATTATGAGAGATGACATAGAGACGACAAAAAGATGATGAGAGATGACATAGAGATGACATAGAGACGACAAAAAGATGATGAGAGATGAGAGATGACATAGAGACGACATAGAGACGATGAGAGATGTAAATAAAAAGAAGTGTTGCACCAACCACTCACCATAACCCTGACCTTAACCCTGACCTTAACCCTGACCGTAACTCCAACCTAACCCTGACCTTAACCCTGACCGTAACCCTGACTGTAACTCCAACCTAACCCTAACCCTGACCGTAACCCTGACCGTAACTCCAACCTAACCCTGACCGTAACCCTGACCGTAACTCCAACCTAACCCTGACCGTAACTCCAACCTAACCCTGACCGTAACTCCAACCTAACCCTGACCGTAACTCCAACCTAACCCTGACCGTAACTCCAACCTAACCCTGACCGTAACCCTGACCGTAACTCCAACCTAACCCTGACTGTAACTCCAACCTAACCCTGACCGTAACTCCAACCTAACCCTGACCGTAACTCCAACCTAACCCTGACCGTAACTCCAACCTAACCCTGACCGTAACTCCAACCTAACCCTGACCGTAACCCTGACCGTAACTCCAACCTAACCCTGACCGTAACTCCGACCTAACCCTGACCTTAACCCTGACCGTAACTCCAACCTAACCCTGACCGTAACTCCAACCTAACCCTGACCGTAACCCTGACCGTAACTCCAACCTAACCCTGACTGTAACTCCAACCTAACCCTGACCGTAACCCTGACCGTAACTCCAACCTAACCCTGACTGTAACTCCAACCTAACCCTGACTGTAACTCCAACCTAACCCTGACCTTAACCCTGACCGTAACCCTGACTGTAACTCCAACCTAACCCTGACCTTAACCCTGACCGTAAACCTGACCTTAACCCTGACCGTAACCCTGACTGTAACTCCAACCTAACCCTGATCTTAACCCTGACCGTAACCCTGACCTTAACCCTGACCGTAACCCTGACCTTAACCCTGACCGTAACCCTGACCTTAACCCTGACCTTAACCCTGACCGTAACCCTGATCTTAACCCTGACCTTAACCCTGACCGTAACTCCAACCTAACTCTGACCTTAACCCTGACCCTAACCCTGACCTTAACCCTGACCTTAACCCTGACCCTAACCCTGACCGTAACTCCAACCTGACCCTGACCTTAACCCTGACCCTAACCCTGACCGTAACTCCAACCTAACCCTGACCTTAACCCTGACCTTAACCCTGACCATAACCCTGACCCTAACCCTGACCCTAACCCTGACCTTAACCCTGACCTTAACCCTGACCGTAACTCCAGCCTAACCCTGACCCTAACCCTGACCTTAACCCTGACCCTAACCCTGACCGTAACTCCAACCTAACCCTGACTTTAACCTTAACCATCACCATAGCCCCCTAACCCTGACCCTGACCTTAACCCTGACCGTAATCCCAACCTAACCCTGACCTTAACCCTGACCATAACCCTGACCGTAACTCCAACCTAACCCTGACCTTAACCCTGACCCTAACCCTGACCTTAACCCTGACCGTAACTCCAACCTAACCCTGACCTTAACCATCACCGTAACCCCCTAACGCTGACCATAACCCTGACCGTAACCCCAACCTAACCCTGACCGTAACCCCAACCTAACCCTGACCTTAACCCTGACCGTAACCCTAGATGAAGAAAAACAAAGACGTGATCAATAGTGAAAATGTCACTATTACATTTACATTTAAGTCATTTAGCAGACGCTCTTATCCAGAGCGACTTACAAATTGGTGAATTCACCTTCTGACATCCAGTGGAACAGCCACTTACAATAGTGCATCTAAATCATTTAAGGGGGGGTGAGAAGGATTACTTATCCTATCCTAGGTATTCCTTGAAGAGGTGGGGTTTCAGGTGTCTCCGGAAGGTGGTGATTGACTCTGCTGTCCTGGCGTCGTGAGGGAGTTTGTTCCACCATTGGGGGCCAGAGCAGCGAACAGTTTTGACTGGGCTGAGCGGGAACTGTACTTCCTCAGTGGTAGGGAGGCGAGCAGGCCAGAGGTGGATGAACGCAGTGCCCTTGTTTGGGTGTAGGGCCTGATCAGAGCCTGGAGGTACTGCGGTGCCGTTCCCCTCACAGCTCCGTAGGCAAGCACCATGGTCTTGTAGCGGATGCGAGCTTCAACTGGAAGCCAGTGGAGAGAGCGGAGGAGCGGGGTGACATGAGAGAACTTGGGAAGGTTGAACACCAGACGGGCTGCGGCGTTCTGGATGAGTTGTAGGGGTTTAATGGCACAGGCAGGGAGCCCAGCCAACAGCGAGTTGCAGTAATCCAGACGGGAGATGACAAGTGCCTGGATTAGGACCTGCGCCGCTTCCTGTGTGAGGCAGGGTCGTACTCTGCGGATGTTGTAGAGCATGAACCTACAGGAACGGGCCACCGCCATGATGTTGGTTGAGAACAACAGGGTGTTGTCCAGGATCACGCCAAGGTTCTTAGCGCTCTGGGAGGAGGACACAATGGAGTTGTCAACCGTGATGGCGAGATCATGGAACGGGCAGTCCTTACCCGGGAGGAAGAGCAGCTCCGTCTTGCCGAGGTTCAGCTTGAGGTGGTGAGCTTGAGGTGGTGATCCGTCATCCACACTGATATGTCTGAGCAGAGATGCGATTCGCCACCTGGTCATCAGAAGGGGGAAAGGAGAAGATTAATTGTGTGTCGTCTGCATAGCAATGATAGGAGAGACCATGTGAGGTTATGACAGAGCCAAGTGACTTGGTGTATAGCGAGAATAGGAGAGGGCCTAGAACAGAGCCCTGGGGGACACCAGTGGTGAGAGCGCGTGGTGAGGAGACAGATTCGCGCCACGCCACCTGGTAGGAGCGACCTGTCAGGTAGGACGCAATCCAAGCGTGGGCCGCGCCGGAGATGCCCAACTCGGAGAGGGTGGAGAGGAGGATCTGATGGTTCACAGTATCGAAGGCAGCCGATAGGTCTAGAAGGATGAGAGCAGACGAGAGAGAGTTAGCTTTAGCAGTGCGGAGCGCCTCCGTGATACAGAGAAGAGCAGTCTCAGTTGAATGACTAGTCTTGAAACCTGACTGATTTGGATCAAGAAGGTCATTCTGAGAGAGATAGCGGGAGAGCTGGCCAAGGACGGCACGTTCAAGAGTTTTGGAGAGAAAAGAAAGAAGGGATACTGGTCTGTAATTGGCTATCACATGATCATCCAGGCTGACATCTGTGTCAAAGGGAGTGGACACTGTGAATGGTTACAGTAGATTGGGATGAGGGGTGTAGAGAGGAGGGGGAGAGGAAGGAAATTTGTGAAAGTACAGAGATTGAGAAAAAGACAGACAGACAGACAGACAGAGACACAGAGACACAGAGACACAGAGACACAGAGAGACAGAGAGACAGAGAGAGAGGACTGGACAGACATATAGAGGTGATAGGATAGTACAGTTGGAGTCTGAAAAAGCTTTGGGTCAAGATGGGAGGTAAGTCTGTAGAGCTGCTAGCATACAGGGGGTTAACCCTTTAACTTCTCCGTTAATGCAATAGAACATTGAAGTGTTACCTGGCTAAAAGATGAAAGCTTAAATAGGTTCACCCACACTAGCCACTTTCTGATGCTATCGTGACCACATTGGAGATGATGTCTTTCAGACATTCTACCTTGACTCAAGATCAGATGGAACAGAATCTTCTACAGTGGTTGTACATCTATTCTCTTTTTAGTCGCTGCCTGATGAAAACCTTCAACTTAGTCGATTTGTTATTGTTTTTACCTTTATTGAAAGTGGTAGCACCCCTCAGTGTACTCCTAACATTTCAGGACCAAGAAAATGTATATAACATTTTTATTTAAATTAGCTTCTGTAGTTTTACAATTGCATGTTCGTTAATGGGAAAAATATGTTGTTTTTTTTTAATTTCCTGAAAAGTTGATATTTTGGAGATCAGACAGCGATGTTTTATTCCAAGGTCATATGACTCATAGAAGTCACTGATGCAAAGCAAGTTTTCTACAGTCCTCAGCAGAATGTTTCTAGTCTGCTTATCATCATTCAGGAAGCATCAAGCGTAATATCGTAAGAATTTTATTGTATGAATTTTGGTTGTGTTATAATAGTTATTGTTGGTTGTTTGGTGGTTAAATGTTGAGGGCTGTATACCAGAATTAGGCAGTTAGATTTGCATTGCCAGGAGTTGACCCAGAGCGCACAGTGGTGGTTGGTCAGGATAACCTAAGGTTCACTGACTGTCCAGGAACATGTGCACACACACGCACGCACGCACGCACGCACGCACGCACACACACACACACACACACACGCACGCGCGCACACACGCAGGACATTGCCTTATCTTCCTCCCACATAGAACACTTTTTCAGCTATTGTCAGTATGTCCTGTCCACACCCCCAAGCATATCTCTCCGTCTCTCCTGTATGGAAAGCATGCACTGATCTGTACATTGCAACACAGTGTTGGGACCTAATCTCAGCCTTACAGTCAGCCAGAACAGGTGTCGGTTTTGGTCAGTAACGTTTCAGTCCGTTTCTGTTTGTTAGTGTGTGAATTATTGATGGGGCTAAAAATCGATACAGTTACATATCGCAATATTAGTGGTGGAAGATATTATATCGATATTTGACTCCATGTATTGTTTAATAAACCATTTTTGCATATCTAGCACTAGTTGGCAGTACCAGCGTCAAAACTCAGGTAGTTTTCATCCTATCGCTTGTTCTCCATTTTCTTTTTAAATAGAGAGCCAACATGACTGATCAAAATTCATTTTCTGATGCTCTCTCTTGTCCCTCTGCAGCAGACATAGTGAGAAATATGTTTGGAACCTCAAATCACAATAAAACTGCAGTATCTAATCGCAATACATGTAGAATCGTGAGAATCACAATGCATATCGTATCGGCACCTAACTATTGTGATAATATCATTTCGTGAGGTGTGTGTGCGATGTGTCAGAGGTAGAGCTCTGTGGAACACTTAATAATGTGTGAGGGAGAGGGAGAGAGAGATGGAGAGCGTGATAGAGGGGAGGGAGAAAGAGATGGAGAGCGTGATAGAGGGGATGGGGAAAGAGATGGAGAGAGAGATAGAGAGAGGGAGAGGGAGAAGGAGAAGAGAGTCTTGACGAGTTTTCTTTCTTCAGCCTTGGCAGTGCTGAGAGGTGGCTTTAAGGCAGTGCTGAGAGGTGGCTTTAAGGCAGTGCTGAGAGGTGGCTTTAAGGCAGTGCTGAGAGGCGGCTTTAAGGCAGTGCTGAAAGGTGGCTTTAAGGCAGTGCTGAGAGGTGGCTTTAAGGCAGTGCTGAGAGGTGGCTTTAAGGCAGTGCTGATAGGTGGCTTTAAGGCAGTGCTGAGAGGCGGCTTTAAGGCAGTGCTGAAAGGTGGCTTTAAGGCAGCGCTGAGAGGTGGCTTTAAGGCAGCGCTGAGAGGTGGCTTTAAGGCAGTGCTGAGAGGTGGCTTTAAGGCAGTGCTGAGAGGTGGCTTTAAGGCAGTGCTGAGAGGTGGCTTTAAGGCAGTGCTGAGAGGTGGCTTTAAGGCAGTGCTGAGAGGTGGCTTTAAGGCAGTGCTGAGAGGTGGCTTTAAGGCAGTGCTGAGAGGTGGTTTTAAGGCAGCGCTGAGAGGTGGCTTTAAGGCAGCGCTGAGAGGTGGCTCTATCTCTATCTCTATCTCCATCTCAGGGCTAGACTGTTATGTACTTGAGTGAAGACCCAAAAGCGGTTTTAACAGAAAACAGAGTTCTTTAATGAAAAACAGGAATGGCATAAATCCTCTTCCAACGTTGTCAATGGAACAAAAAGAACGTTAGTATAATGCAGGATGCACCTGCCAGGCAGACTCTGACAGGATAGGACAAGGTGGAAGCAAACGGGACGACAGCTTGCTTCTGGCATGAAAAACACAAACAAGAATCAGACACTGAAAGTAGCAGGAACAGAGAGAGAAATAGAGACCTAATCAGAGGGGGAAGAGAGAACAGGTGTGAAAGAGTGAATGAGCTAGTTAGGGGAGATGTAGAACAGCTGAAGAATGAGAGACAGAGAAGGTAACCTAAAAAGACCAGCAGAGAGAGACAGAGTGAAGAGAAAGGACAGGAACAGACATAACAAGACATGACACTAGACCACCTCCCAGGACCTGCATGTTTGTCAGCTCCCTCTTTTTCTCCTTTTCCTTCCCACAATTTATTTCATAGTTTTGATGTCTCCACTATTATTTTACAATGTAGAAAATAGTACAAATAAAGAAAAACCTTTGAATGAGTAGAGTTGTCCAAACTTTGACTGGTACTGTATATTCATTACATGTTTTTAATTTATGGATTGCATTTCTATAGGCCCATAAGAGCACTCACCCAGGTCTCAAAGCACTTGACCTTGAACTCACCTCCTCCACCATCAGTCTAGAGCAACACCAACTAGAGTCTCGATTCAATCTGTCGTTCTGAAGACCTGCACTACAGCGCAATAGAAATTTAAAGGCAATGTTTCCGCGTTCGCCGAGACTCTGCATTCACAGTAAACGGTGTATACGTCGGCTCAATAGAAATGACCTTTACCTTTAAATCGTGCTACAGATTGAATGGAACCCCTGTTACTGTACTGTAGGGTTTGTTTGTAAAGACACCAGCACCGAGACAGACTGTGCATCTGATGTGTGTGTTCAATTAAAACAGACTCCAAATTATAACCATTTGTCAGATTGCTTCTTGTCTCCAGAATGTCACTGCATATGATTTCCATGTCAGGTTGTAAATGTCATGTAGTGGCCAGTCACAGCATCTGTCCTGTATGGCAGTATGTTGCATGTTACGTTAGCACCCTCCCCACACACACACACACACATACACACACACACACACACACACACACACACACACACACACACACCCTCTCTTGAATGTCACTGTTCAGAATGATGCATGTTAACCTTCTCCAACCTTAGTTCTGTTAGTCTGAGGCCATCTCTCTCTCTCTCTCTCTCTCTCTCTCTCTCTCTCTCTCTCTCTCTCTCTCTCTCTCTCTCTCTCTCTCTCTCTCTCTAAAAGGTTTACATGACCAAAGTAAGTCGAATAGACAACAAACAAAAATGGAAATAAACCATCAGAAATTAACAGTAAACATTACACTCACAAAAGTTTTAAAATAACATAGACATTTCTCTCTCTCTCTTAGCTCGTATCAGGCGTTACTCTGACGTCATGCCCCTCCCAGACTCCTTCATCCAGAAGCAGCAGCTGGACGCCAGCATGGCCGACACCTTCCTGGAGCACCTGTGTCTGCTGGACATCGACCAGGAGCCAATCACAGCGCGCAACACGAGCATCATCTGCACCATCGGTGAGTTAAATAACGTATCATCTGCACCATCGGTGAGTTAAATAACCAATCATCTGCACCATCGGTGAGTTAAATAACGAATCATCTGCACCATCGGTGAGTTAAATAACCAATCATCTGCACCATCGGTGAGTTAAATAACCAATCATCTGCACCATCGGTGAGTTAAATAACCAATCATCTGCACCATCGGTGAGTTAAATAACCAATCATCTGCACCATCGGTGAGTTAAATAACCAATCATCTGCACCATCGGTGAGTTAAATAACCAATCATCTGCACCATCGGTGAGTTAAATAACCAATCATCTGCACCATCGGTGAGTTAAATAACCAATCATCTGCACCATCGGTGAGTTAAATAACCAATCATCTGCACCATCGGTGAGTTAAATAACAAATCATCTGCACCATCGGTGAGTTAAATAACCAATCATCTGCACCATCGGTGAGTTAAATAACCAATCATCTGCACCATCGGTGAGTTAAATAACCAATCATCTGCACCATCGGTGAGTTAAATAACCAATCATCTGCACCATCGGTGAGTTAAATAACCAATCATCTGCACCATCGGTGAGTTAAATAACCAATCATCTGCACCATCGGTGAGTTAAATAACCAATCATCTGCACCATCGGTGAGTTAAATAACCAATCATCTGCACCATCGGTGAGTTAAATAACCAATCATCTGCACCATCGGTGAGTTAAATAACCAATCATCTGCACCATCGGTGAGTTAAATAACCAATCATCTGCACCATCGGTGAGTTAAATAACCAATCATCTGCACCATCGGTGAGTTAAATAACCAATCATCTGCACCATCGGTGAGTTAAATAACCAATCATCTGCACCATCGGTGAGTTAAATAACGAATCACCTGCACCATCGGTGAGTTAAATAACGAATCACCTGCACCATCGGTGAGTTAAATAACCAATCATCTGCACCATCGGTGAGTTAAATAACCAATCAGCTGCATCATTGGTGAGTTAAATAACCAATCATCTGCACCACGTGTCAGAACTCATTCCACGGAGGCCTGAGTGTCTGCAAGCTTTCGCTCTGCCCTTGTACTTGATGGGTGAATTAAGGTCACTAATTAGTAAGGAACTCCCTCACCCGGATGTCTAGGTCTTAAGTGAAAGGAAAAAACAAGAACCTGCAGACACTCAGCCCTCTGTGGAATGAGTTTGACATCCCTGATCTATGCCATTGGTGAGTTAAATAGCCAATCAGCTACACCATCGGTAAGTTAAATAACCAATAAGCTTCACCATCGGTAAGTTAAATAACCAATCAGCTGCACCATCGGTAAGTTAAATAACCAATAAGCTTCACCATCGGTAAGTTAAATAACCAATCAGCTGCACCATTGGTAAGTTAAATAACCAATCAGCTACACCATCAGTAAGTTAAATAACCAATCACCTACACCATCAGTAAGTTAAATAGCCAATCAGCTACACCATCAGTAAGTTAAATAACCAATCAGCTACACCATTGGTAAGTTAAATAGCCAATCAGCTACACCATCAGTAAGTCAAATAACCAATCAGCTACACCATCGGTGAGTTAAATAGCCAATCAGCTACTCCATCAGTAAGTTAAATAACCAATCAGCTTCTACATCGGTAAGTTAAATAACCAATCAGCTGCACCATTGGTAAGTTAAATAACCAATCAGCTGCACCATTGGTAAGTTAAATAACCAATCAGCTACACCATCAGTAAGTTAAATAACCAATCAGCTGCAGCATTGGTAAGTTAAATAACCAATCAGCTGCACCATTGGTAAGTTAAATAACCAATCAGCTGCACCACTGGTAAGTTAAATAACCAATCAGCTACACCATCGGTGAGTTAAATAGCCAATCAGCTACACCATCAGTAAGTTAAATAACCAAACAGCTTCACCATTGTTGAGTTAAATAGCCAATCAGCTACACCATCAGTAAGTTAAATAACCAATCAGCTACACCATTGCTGAGTTAAATAGCCAATCAGCTACACCATCGGTGAGTTAAATAGCCAATCAGCTACACCATCAGTAAGTTAAATAACCAAACAGCTTCACCATTGCAGAGTTAAATAGCCAGTCAGCTACACCATCAGTAAGTTAAATAACCAATCAGCTACACCATTGCTGAGTTAATTAGCCAATCAGCTACACCCCAAGTGAGTTAAATAGCCAATCAGCTACACAGAGTTACATAAACACATCTGAATT
This sequence comes from Oncorhynchus masou masou, assembly GCF_036934945.1. Classification (NCBI taxonomy): domain Eukaryota; kingdom Metazoa; phylum Chordata; class Actinopteri; order Salmoniformes; family Salmonidae; genus Oncorhynchus; species Oncorhynchus masou. Next base: position 3,999,775 of record NC_088241.1, on the reverse strand, counting down.
AAATAACCACATCTACACCCTCAGAGAGTTAAATAACCACATCTGCACCATCAGTGAGTAAAATAACCACATCTGCACCATCAATGAGTTAAATATCCAATCAGCTGCACCATTGGTGAGTTAAATATCCAATCAGCCGCACCATTGGTGAGTTAAATATCCAATCAGCTGCACCATTGGTTAGTTAAATAACCACATCTGCACCATCAGTGAGTTAAATAATCCATCAGCTGCACCATCAGTGAGTTACATAAACACATATGCATAATTGGTGAGTTAAATATCCAATCAGCTGGATCATTGGTGAGTTAAATAACCACATCTGCACCATCAGTGAGTTTAATAACCAATCAGCTGCACCATCAGTGAGTTAAATAACCAATCAGCTACGCCATCAGTGATTTAAATAACCGATCAGCTGCATAATTGGTGAATTAAATAACCACATCTACACCATCAGAGAGTTAAATAACCACATCTGCACCATCAGTGAGTAAAATAACCACATCTGCACCATCAATTAGTTAAATAACCACATCTGCACCATCAATGAGTTAAATATCCAATCAGCTGCACCATTGGTGAGTTAAATATCCAATCAGCTGCACCATTGGTGAGTTAAATATCCAATCAGCTGCACCATTGGTTAGTTAAATAACCACATCTGCACCATCAGTGAGTTAAATAACCATATCTGCACCATCAGTGAGTTAAATAACCAATAAGCTGCATAATTGGTGAGTTAGATAGCCAATCAGCTACACCATCAATGAGTTGCATAACCACATCTGCACCATCGGTGAGTTAAATAACCAATCATCTGCACCATCGGTGAGTTAAATAACCAATCATCTGCACCATCGGTGAGTTAAATAACAAATCATCTGCACCATCGGTGAGTTAAATAACCAATCATCTGCACCATCGGTGAGTTAAATAACCAATCATCTGCACCATCGGTGAGTTAAATAACCAATCATCTGCACCATCGGTGAGTTAAATAACCAATCATCTGCACCATCGGTGAGTTAAATAACCAATCATCTGCACCATCGGTGAGTTAAATAACCAATCATCTGCACCATCGGTGAGTTAAATAACCAATCATCTGCACCATCGGTGAGTTAAATAACCAATCATCTGCACCATCGGTGAGTTAAATAACCAATCATCTGCACCATCGGTGAGTTAAATAACCAATCATCTGCACCATCGGTGAGTTAAATAACCAATCATCTGCACCATCGGTGAGTTAAATAACCAATCATCTGCACCATCGGTGAGTTAAATAACGAATCACCTGCACCATCGGTGAGTTAAATAACGAATCACCTGCACCATCGGTGAGTTAAATAACCAATCATCTGCACCATCGGTGAGTTAAATAACCAATCAGCTGCATCATTGGTGAGTTAAATAACCAATCATCTGCACCACGTGTCAGAACTCATTCCACGGAGGCCTGAGTGTCTGCGAGCTTTCGCTCTGCCCTTGTACTTGATGGGTGAATTAAGGTCACTAATTAGTAAGGAACTCCCCTCACCCGGATGTCTAGGTCTTAAGTGAAAGGAAAAAACAAGAACCTGCAGACACTCAGCCCTCTGTGGAATGAGTTTGACATCCCTGATCTATGCCATTGGTGAGTTAAATAGCCAATCAGCTACACCATCGGTAAGTTAAATAACCAATAAGCTTCACCATCGGTAAGTTAAATAACCAATCAGCTGCACCATCGGTAAGTTAAATAACCAATAAGCTTCACCATCGGTAAGTTAAATAACCAATCAGCTGCACCATTGGTAAGTTAAATAACCAATCAGCTACACCATCAGTAAGTTAAATAACCAATCACCTACACCATCAGTAAGTTAAATAGCCAATCAGCTACACCATCAGTAAGTTAAATAACCAATCAGCTACACCATTGGTAAGTTAAATAGCCAATCAGCTACACCATCAGTAAGTCAAATAACCAATCAGCTACACCATCGGTGAGTTAAATAGCCAATCAGCTACTCCATCAGTAAGTTAAATAACCAATCAGCTTCTACATCTGTAAGTTAAATAACCAATCAGCTGCACCATTGGTAAGTTAAATAACCAATCAGCTGCACCATTGGTAAGTTAAATAACCAATCAGCTGCACCATTGGTAAGTTAAATAACCAATCAGCTGCACCACTGGTAAGTTAAATAACCAATCAGCTACACCATCGGTGAGTTAAATAGCCAATCAGCTACACCATCAGTAAGTTAAATAACCAAACAGCTTCACCATTGTTGAGTTAAATAGCCAATCAGCTACACCATCAGTAAGTTAAATAACCAATCAGCTACACCATTGCTGAGTTAAATAGCCAATCAGCTACACCATCGGTGAGTTAAATAGCCAATCAGCTACACCATCAGTAAGTTAAATAACCAAACAGCTTCACCATTGCAGAGTTAAATAGCCAGTCAGCTACACCATCAGTAAGTTAAATAACCAATCAGCTACACCATTGCTGAGTTAATTAGCCAATCAGCTACACCCCAAGTGAGTTAAATAGCCAATCAGCTACACAGAGTTACATAAACACATCTGAATTAAATAACCACATCTACACCCTCAGAGAGTTAAATAACCACATCTGCACCATCAGTGAGTAAAATAACCACATCTGCACCATCAATGAGTTAAATATCCAATCAGCTGCACCATTGGTGAGTTAAATATCCAATCAGCCGCACCATTGGTGAGTTAAATATCCAATCAGCTGCACCATTGGTTAGTTAAATAACCACATCTGCACCATCAGTGAGTTAAATAATCCATCAGCTGCACCATCAGTGAGTTACATAAACACATATGCATAATTGGTGAGTTAAATATCCAATCAGCTGGATCATTGGTGAGTTAAATAACCACATCTGCACCATCAGTGAGTTTAATAACCAATCAGCTGCACCATCAGTGAGTTAAATAACCAATCAGCTACGCCATCAGTGATTTAAATAACCGATCAGCTGCATAATTGGTGAATTAAATAACCACATCTACACCATCAGAGAGTTAAATAACCACATCTGCACCATCAGTGAGTAAAATAACCACATCTGCACCATCAATTAGTTAAATAACCACATCTGCACCATCAATGAGTTAAATATCCAATCAGCTGCACCATTGGTGAGTTAAATATCCAATCAGCTGCACCATTGGTGAGTTAAATATCCAATCAGCTGCACCATTGGTTAGTTAAATAACCACATCTGCACCATCAGTGAGTTAAATAACCATATCTGCACCATCAGTGAGTTAAATAACCAATAAGCTGCATAATTGGTGAGTTAGATAGCCAATCAGCTACACCATCAATGAGTTGCATAACCACATCTGCACCATTGGCGAGTTAAATAACCACATCTGCACCATCAGTGAGTTAAATAACCAATAAGCTGCATAATTGGTGAGTTAGATAGCCAATCAGCTACACCATCAGTGAGTTGCATAACCACATCTGCACCATTGGCGAGTTAAATAACCACATCTGCACCATCAGTGAGTTAAATAACCGATCAGCTGCACCATCGGTGAGTTAAATAACCACATCTGCACCATCAGTGAGTTAAATAACCGATCAGCTGCATAATTGGTGAGTTAGATAGCCAATCAGCTACACCATCAGTGAGTTAAATAACCAATCAGCTGCATAATTGGTGAGTTAGACAGCCAATCAGCTACACCATCAGTGAGTTACATAACCAATCAGCTGCATAATTGGTGAGTTAGATAGCCAATCAGCTACACCATCAGTGAGTTACATAACCACATCTGCATCATTGGTGAGTTAAATAACCACATCTACACCATCAGTGAGTTAAATAACCAATCAGCTGCATAATTGGTGAAATAAATAACCACATCTGCACCATCAGTGAGTTAAATAACCAATCAGCTGCATAATTGGTGAAATAAATAACCACATCTGCACCATCAGTGAGTTAAATAACCAATCAGCTGCATAATTGGTGAAATAAATAACCACATCTGCACCATCAGTGAGTTAAATAACCAATCAGCTGCACCATCAGTGAGTTAAATAACCAATCAGCTGCATAATTGGTGAGTTAGATAGCCAATCAGCTACACCATCAGTGAGTTAAATAACCACATCTGCACCATCAGTGAGTTAAATAACCAATCAGCTGTACCATCAGGGAGCTAAATAACCAATCAGCTGCACCATCAGTGAATTAAATAACCTTTTGTTTTGTGTAGCTTGTGTAGGTTGACCTATGTGGCTCAGTTGGTAGAGCATGGTTCTTGCAATGCCAGGGTTGTGGTTTAGATTCCCACGGGGAACATGAACAAAGAAAGTATGAGAATCAATGCACTCATGTCTGTTTGGATTAGAGTGCCTGCTTAATGTGGGGACAGTATAGGTAGGCCTTCTAATTCTTTCACTATGGCCACACAGAGTTGACCTAGGGTAGAACTGTATGGGCTAGGGGTTGGAGCTCAGTAGATCGAGGTTGGTGTGGTGTTGGCTGGCAGGCTGGGTATTGGTGATTGGCATCCCACTGACTGCACTATTGATGATGTTTCAAAGTGGATTGATTGACCAATAAACTGCTGGACAACCCATTGTCTCTATTTTCTCTTGTTCTCTCTTTCAGGGCCTGCGTCTCGCTCTATCGCCAAACTGCAGGAGATGGTGAAGGCAGGAATGAACATCGCTCGACTCAATTTCTCTCATGGCTCTCATGAGGTTTGTTTGTCTCTGCATAACCTGTCTCACAAGTAATCACTGATCTGACACAACTATCAATCATATCAGTTTAGTAACAGCTATTCTCTCTGTCTCTCTCTCTCTGTCTCTCTCTCTGTCTCTCTCTCTGTCTCTCTCTCTCTGTCTCTCTCTGTCTCTCTCTGTCTCTCTCTCTGTCTCTCTCTTTGTCTCTCTCTTTGTCTCCTTCCTTCAGTATCATGGTGAGACCATCAAGAACATCCGGGAGGCGGTCGAGACCATAACCACTGACCCTTTATATTACAGGCCGGTAGCCATCGCCTTGGATACCAAAGGCCCTGAAATACGCACAGGCCTGGTTCGAGGGGTAAGCCAGCATTTCATCACTACTTAACATTCTATCCAATGGGCTTACATTCCCTACATCCCGACTGGTCAGTAGTCCAGTTTAGGGTGAGGGTCAACAGACCAGGAGAGTGTGACCCATGTTGACTGACCATGCTGGTTGTTTTGGGGGTGTTCTATCCTGGACACAGACACAGATTGTGCAACAGTATCAACAGTAGTGAGAAAGAAGCTTTCTCAGCATCAGAACAGGTGTTTGGGCACCAGAGGAGGCTGGTGGGAGGAGCTATAGGACAGGCCCATTGTAATGGCTGGAATGGAATAAATGGAACAGTATCAAACACATCAAACATATGAACACCACATGTTTGACTGCGCCCCGTTTATTCCATTGCAGCCATTACAATGAGCCTGTCCTCCTATAGCTCCTCCCACCAGCCTCCTCTGTTGGGCACTGATCTGTTTGTTATAGCACCAGTCCTGCCAATGGAATGTTCAATATACTTTAGAAATGATAAAAACCTAGTTTATGGTCCGCTACATTCTATGTGTTCTATGTGTGAGGAAGATAAGGCAATGTCATGCGTGTGTGTGTGTGTGTGTGTGTGACACAGAGCTGGAGGCACGTCTGCATGCCATTTCTTGCTAGCTCTGACTGTCCTGATAGCTACTTTATTGAGGAAAAGTTTTACTTACTATATGACTGTGATGCGTGGTTGTCTCACCTAGCTATCTTAAGATGACTGCACTAACTGTAAGTAGCTCTGGATAAGAGAGTCTGCTAAATGACTGAAGTTAAGATGTGTGTGCTATTCTGTGTTTCTCTGTGTGTGTAGACTGCAGAGCAGGAGGTGCAGCTGGAGCGTGGGGCCAGTGTGCGTGTGGTGACAGGGGAGGGGGACAGGGACAGTACCGATGGGAACGTCATCTGGGTGGACTACCCCAGTCTGCCTCAGGTCCTGGAGAAAGGAGGAAGGATCTACATCGACGACGGACTCATCGGACTAAAAGTCCTGGAGACAGGTAACACATCATTTAACACACACACTCACACACACACACACACACACACACACACACACACACACACACACACACACACAAACATACTGCATCTAAACACATTACTGGAGATACAGTGTTGGTTACATGTGCAGTGGTTCTTCCTTTAAAAGTTTTGAGTTTATGTCGCGACTGTTTGTGGTAGATTGTGATAAATTGCGTCATTTTGGCAACAATGGCTGACACTTAAATAACGTGCCATAGAATTATGTGGCATCCCGCAAGCTGTGCTGCAGTATGCCGCAACTTTTAAAGGAAGAACCACTGTACATGATCATACTGCACAGTCGTGGAGATAGACAAGCCATAAACAAATAAACATTCTCTACTTCTATCTCATGATCTGTTCTTATGACCTCCCTCCCTTCTCTTCCTCTCCCTCTCTCCAGGTCCAGACTGGGTGAAGGCACTGGTAGAGAGTGGAGGTGTTCTGGGCAGCCGTAAGGGGGTCAACCTGCCGGGGTGTGACCTGGTGGACATGCCCGCTGTGAGTGAGCGTGATGAGGGGGACCTGAGGTTCGGCGTGGCCCAGGGGGTGGACATGGTGTTCGCCAGCTTCATCCGCTGTGGCCAGGATGTCAGGGAGGTCCGACGGGCCCTGGGGCCCTTCGGAAAGGGCATCAAGGTGGTCAGCAAGGTGGAGAGTCGCCAGGGAGTACATAAGTGAGTGTGTGTGGAGGAGAAGAGAGAGAGGAAGAGACACACAGAGTCAACAACATGAATATAATAACTTTGAATGGGTAGCTTTACAGTCTTAGATTTACACATGAACAGCACGTATCTTCAGCCTCAGTCAATACCTGTCGTTGCCCTTGGAACCACATGACTCATTCCTTATCCACTCACAGTGGATTTGTGTGGATGACCATTCTCTAACAATAAGATTCTATAATCTACAGTAAGACAAGACAAGCGTACTCCTGAATTATTTTCCCCCTTTATTTAACGAGGTAAGTCAGTTAAGAACAAATTCTTATTTACAATGAAGTCTTAGTGGGTTAACTGCCTGGTTCGGGGGCAGAATGACAGATTTTTACATTGTCAGCTCAGGGATTCGATCTAGCAACCTTTTGGTTACAAGTCCAACGCTCTAACCACTAGGCTACCTGCCTCCCCAAGTTGAATGCTCTACCAGCTAGAATAGAGGAAGTATTCAGAGTAGGAGATCTAAAAATGTTTGTTGTTGTTGTTGTTGACCAGATACTATGCTATTTCACAGTGAACAAATGATCAACTGACTCAGCATGCTTATAGGTAAGGACATTCAACCTGTACGGCACATAGACAAATTAATGATTGGCTGAGATAAATTGATACTAAAAATATTGTGGGAACTGTTTTGTTTGTCTTCAGTGCAGCTTTTAACATTATTGATCATAATATTCTGCTGGAAAAACATCTGTGTTATTGTCAGGTATGTGTAACTGGCTGTAAGGGAGTCAGGAGTAGGAGAGCAGAGGGTGGGGAGACAAATGAACCTTTTATTTGGGTGAACAAAAAAACACGCCACTAAGAACACTAAACACAATATGGGTTGACATAACCCAGCGCAACCAGTCTAGCGTGCACATAGACGAAACAACAAACAATTTCACACACAGACATGGGCGGAACAGAGGGTTGTATACATGTCTAATACTGAGGGAATTGAAACCAGGTGTGTAGGAAAACAAGACAAGACAAAGGGAAAAATGAAAGGTGGATCGGCGATGGCTAAAAGAACGGTGACGTCGACCGCCGAACGCCGCCCAAACAAGGAGAGGAAGCGACTTTGGTGGAAGTCGTGACAGTACCCACCCCTTGACGCACAGCTCCAGCAGCTTGCCGACACCGGCCTCGGGGATTACCCAGAGGGCAAAGGTGCAGGGCAGTCCGGATGGAGACGATGGAACTTCGTTAGCATTGTAGGGTCCAACACGTCCTCCACCGGAACCCAGCATCTCTCCTCCGGACCATACCCCTCCCACTCCACGAGGTACCCGACGCCTCGAATTCCGGCAGGGCAGGCGGAGGGGCTGCCCTGCTGGAAGAGCAGGTTTTGGGTCGAGAGCCAGACACAGTCCTCCGGTGCCTCACTGCGGTGACTGTCTGCACTGGCTTTCTGGCACGGCGCCCTGAAGGTGAACATGGGCGGCGTCCCATGTCTCCTCCGTGCGCCGGAACCAGTCATCCACCGCAGGAGCTTTGGTATGACTCTGATGCCAAGGAGCCAGAACTGGCTGGTACCCCAGTACGCACTGGGGTACCAGAGGTTAGTGGAGGAGTGGCGAAGCGAGTTCTGGGCCATCTCTGCCCAGGGCACGAACGCCACCCACTCCCGCGGCCGGTCCTATCAATAAGACCTACCCACATCCTGGTTAACTCTCTCCACCTGCCCGTTACTCTCAGGGTGAAAACCCGAGGTAAGACTTATCGAGACCCCCAGATGTACCATGAACGCCCTCCAGACCCTCGAAGTGAACTGTGGACCCCGCAGACACTATATCCTCAGGCACCCCGTAGTGCCGGAAGATGTGCGTAAACAAGGCTTCCTCAGTCTATAGGGCCGTAGGGAGACCGGGCAGAGGAAGGAGAAGGCAGGACTTAAAGAAACGATCCACAACAATCAGGATCGTGGTGTTTCCCTGTGATGGGGGAGATCGGTCAGGAAATCGATCAACGGTCAGGAAATCCATGGCCATTGTGGAATGGGTATGACCATGGCCGTTGTGGAATTACCCATTCCACAACGGCCATGGTTACACCTGTCGATCGATTTCCTGACCGATCTCTCCCAACTTACCTCTGGGCAGGTGCCTAGGAGCCTTACACTGCGCGCACACTGAGCAAGAGGAAACATAAACCCTCACGTCCAGCCTCCCGGGTGGCGCAGTGGTTAAGGGCACTGTACTGCAGCGCCAGCTGTGCCATAAGAGACTCTGGGTTCGCGCCCAGGCTCTGTCGTAACCGACCGGGAGGTCCGTGGGGCGACGTACAATTGGCCTAGCGTCGTCCGGGTTTGGGGGGGCTTGGCCGGTAGGGATGTCCTTGTCTCATCGCAGACCAGCGACTCCTGTGGCGGGCCGGGCGCAGTGCGCGCTAACCAAGGTTGCCAGGTGCACGGTCTTTCCTCCGACACATTGGTGCGGCTGGTTGGATGCGCGCTGTGTAAGAAGCAGTGCGGCTTGGTTGGGTTGTGTATCGAAGGACGCATGACTTTCAACCTTCGTCTCTCCCGAGCCCATACAGGAGTTGTAGCGATGAGACAAGATAGTAGCTACTAAAACAATTGGATACCACGAAAATTGGGGAGAAAAAGGTGTAAAAAAATAAAAAATAAAATAAAAACCCTCACATCCTTAGCCAAAGTGCCAGTACTTCCCACTCAGACAGTGCACCGTCCGATCGATGCCTGGATGACCAGAGGAAGGTGACGTGTGGGCCCAATACATCAGCCGGTCACGGACAGCAGATGGAACGTACAGATGCCGAGCGGGACACGAGTCCAGCTCCCACACTACCGGTGCCACCAGGCAGGAGGCCGGGAATGTGGGGGTGGGATCCATGGGCCGCTCCTCTGTGTCATACAGCCGGAACAGTGCGTCTGCCTTCATTTCCTGGGAACCTGGTCTGTACGAAAGGGTGAAAACAAAATGGGTGAAAAACATGGCCCACCTTGCCTGGCGAGGGTTCAGTCTCCTCACTGCCCGGATTTACTCCAGATTGCGGTGGTCAGTCCAGATGAGAATTGGGTGTTTCTCGTTTAGCCCCCTGTCTCCATGCCTTCAGAGCCTTGACAACAACCAACAGCTCCCGGTCCCCCATGTCATAGTTTTGCTTGGTGGCTTACTCGAGCGCTGAGAGAGCACGGCTCCTATCCCAGCCTCGGATGTGTCCACCTCCACTATGAATGCCAAAGAGGGATCCGGATGGGCCAGCACGGGAGCTGAGGTAAACAGATCCCTCAGGTGACCAAAAGCCCTGTCCGCCTCAGCCGACCACTGCAAACCTACCGGTCCCCCCTTCAGCAGTGAGGTAATGGGGGCCGCTACCTGACCAAAACCCAGGATAAACCTCCGGTAGTAATTGGCAAACCCTAGAAACCGCTGCACCTCCTTTACCATGGTGGGAATCGGAACAATTACGCACTGCTGAAATGCGCTCACTCTCCATCTCCTGCTCACCTGGGGTGACGTCAGAGTGCCCTGCCTGCTGCTTCGACCCCTAGAGGAACCAACCCGGCACCGACCAGCAGTGTGACCTCTGCGGCCACAGATGGTACACATGAAGGTCCCTCCTCCGGCCTCCCTGAGCACAGCACCACCCAGCTCCATGGGCACCGGAGCGGTGGTGCTGGGAGGGGGAATCGACAGAGCCCTCTCTGGACGTCCGCGGGTGACCAGCAGGTTATCCCACCGAATGGACAGGTCCACCAGCTGGTTGAAGGTGAGGATGGTATCCCTGCAGGCCAACTCCCAACAGACATCCTCGCGCAGGCTGCAGCGATAGTGGTCGTTCCATCCCGCTCCTGCGGCCAGGGTCCGAAATTCCAGAGCTAACTCCTGGGCGCTCCTTGACCCCTGCCTCAGGTGGAAGAGACATTCACCCGCCACTCTACCCTCGGGCGGGTGGTCGAAGTCAGCCCGGAAGCGGCGGGTAAACTCCTCGAAGTGGTCCAACGCCGCATCTCCTTCTCCCCACACGGCGTTTGCCCAATCCAGAGCTCCCCTAGAGGCATTATTTATTTTAGGCAGGTCTAAAGAATCATGATATGAAGAAAATGTAGTCTATTTAAGAAGAACAGAATAACATACTCTTGAGTTGTCCTTATGTTAGGCCCTGATCAAACTATGCCATATGGCTGTGGGCTACACTAGTTAATTTAGCAGACAGGATTTGCTTAGAATTCCTTGGCATTATGAAGAATACAATTGAACACAGCTCAATAAAATAGGACGGATATTTTCTACAAACAATTGTGGCTATTCTGTGTTGAACGGTTAACAAAGAAACTGATCCTACTATATGCTTCATTTAGAGTTATTTGTGCAACTTTAGTTGGGCTATATGTTTAGATTTGAAAAACATTCTGAGGCTGCATGATAGGACTCTGCTTTCTTGACATCGCTATTAACAAAACAAGTCCTACAGGCTCTGGTTTTATAGCACCAGGACTACTGCTGAGCAGTAGTCCATACTGTATGGCCAAGTGCCACAAAGCGGGACATAAGCAAATTACACTTGGCCCAGAACAGAGCAGCACAGCTGGCCCTTAAATGTACACAGAGAGCTAACTTCAATAACATGCATGTCAATCTCTCCTGGCTCAAAGTAGAGGAGCGATTGACTGCATCACTGCTTGTCTTTATGAGAGGTATGGACGTGTTGAAGGTATGGAGCTGTCTGTTCAAATGACATACACACAGCTCAAACACCCATGCATACTCCACAAGGCATGCCATTGCCACCAGGGGTCTCTTCAACAGTCCCCAAGTTCAGAAAAGACTCTGGGAAATGCATAGTACTACATAGAGCCATGGCTACATGGAACTATTCCACATCAAATAACTCAAGCAAGCAGTAGAATCAGATACCTTATGGAACAACGCGGACTGTGAAGAGACACACACACAGGCACTCACAAACGCATACGCACAGACACGGTAACACGCACTACACACACGTACATTGTAATATTGTTTTATTGTGGTATTATACATTTTGTATTGTAGATACACTACGGTATACAGTACCAGTCAAAAGTTTGGACACACCTACTCATTCCAGGGTTTTTCTTTATTTTTACTATTTTCTACATTGTTGAATAATCGTGAAGACATCAAAACTATGATCAAGACGAACTGGCAACAGACAAACGGAGAACACAGGTATAAGTACACTGGGGAAAATGGAGAAGATGGGCGACACCTGGAGGGGGGTGGAGAGAAGCACAAAGACAGGTGAAACAGATCAGGGTGTGACAACTATGAAATAACACATATGGAATCATGTAATAACCAAAGAAGTGTTAAACAAATCAAAATATATTTAATATTTTAGATTCTTCAAAGTAGCTATTTTTTGACCTTGATGACAGCTTTGCACACTCTTGGCATTCTCTCAACCAGCTTCAAAAGGTAGTCACCTGGAATGCATTTCAATTAATAGGTGTGCTTTGTTAAAAGTACATTTGTGGAATTTCTTTCCTTCTTAATGCGTTTGAGCCAATCAGTTGTGTTGTGACACGGAAGGGGGGTATACAGAAGATAGCCCGATTTGGTAAAAGGCAAGAACAGCTCAAATAAGCAAAGAGAAACAACAGTCCATCATTATTTGAAGACATGGAGGTCAGTCAATCCAGAAAATTTCAAGAACTTTGAAAGATTCTTCAAGTGCAGTCATAAAAACCATCAAGCGCTATGATGAAACTGGCTCTCGTGAGGACTGCAACAGGAAAGAAAGACCCAGAGTTACCTCTGCTGCAGAGGATAAGTTCATTAGAGTTACCAGCCTCAGAAATTGCAGCCCAAATAAACGCTGCACAGAGTTCAAGTAATAGACACATCTCAACATCAACTGTTCAGAGGAGACTGCGTAAATCAGGCCTTCATGGTCAAATTGCTACAAAGAAAAGGACTAAAGGACACTACTAAAGGACACCACGAAGAGACTTGCTTGGACCAAAAGACACAAGCAATGGACATTAGACCGGTGGAAATGTTTGTTTCCAACCGCCATGTCTTTGTGAGACAGAGTAGGTGAACATATTATTGCGTGGTGTGGTTTCCACCGTGAAGCATGGAGGGGAAAGTGTGATGGTGTGGAGGTGCTTTGCTAGTGATACTGTCAGTAATTCATTTAGAATTCAAGGCACACTTAACCAGCATGGCTACCACAGCATTCTGCAGCGATACACCATCCCATCTGGTTTGCGCTTAGTGGTACAATCATTTGTTTTTCAACAGGACAATGACCCAACTCACCTCCAGGCTGTGTAAGGGCTATTTGACAATAAAGGAGATTGATGGAGCACTGCATCAGATGACCTGGCCTCCACAATCACCCAACCTCACCCAATGCATTCCAGGTGACTACCTCTTGAAGCTGGTTGAGAAAATGCCAAGAGTGTGCAAAGCTGTCATCAAGGCAAAGGGTGGCTACTTTGTAGAATCGAAAATCTATTCTGATTTGTTTTACACTTTTTGGTTACTAGATGATTCCATATGTGTTATTTCTTAGTTTTGATGTCTTCACTATTATTCTACAATGTAGAAAAGAGTAAAAATAAAGTAAAACCCTTGAATGAGTAGGTGTGTCCAAACTTTTGACCGGTAGTGTATATATATGTGGACACCCCTTCAAATGAGTGGATTCGACTATTTCAGTCACACCCGTTGCTGACTGTATAAAATTGAGCACACCGCCATGCAATCTCCATAGACAAACATTGGAAGTAGGATTGCCATAATGAAGAGCTCAGTGAATTTCAACGTGGCACCGTCATAGGATACCACCTTTCCAATAAGGCAGTTTGTAAAATTTCTGCCCCACTAGAGTTGCCCCGGTCAACTGTAAGTGCTGTTATTGTGAAGTGGAAGAGTCTTGGAGTAACAACGGTTTAACTGTGAAGTGGTAGGCCACACAAGCTCACAGAACGGGACCACCGAGTGCTGAAGTGCGTAGCACGTAAACATCGTCTGTTCTCAGTTACAACACTCACTACCGAGTTCCAAACTGCCTCTGGATGCAAAGCAGCAGCACACAAGCCTAAGATCCCCATACGCCATGCCAAGCATGAGCTGGAGTGGTGTAAAGCTCGCCGCTATTGGACTCTGGAGAAGTGGAAACGCGTTCTCTGGAGTGATGAATCATTCTTCATTATCTGGCAGTCTGACGGATGAATCTGGGTTTGGCGGCTGCCAGTAGAACACCACTTGCCAGAATGCATAGTGCCCGCTGTAAAGTTTGGTGGAGGAGGAATAATGGTCTAGGGTTGTTTTTCATGGTTCGGGCTAGGCCCCTTATTTCCAGTGAAGGGAAATCGTAATGCTACAGCATACTATGACATTCTAGACGATTCTGTGCTTCCAACTTTGTGGCAACAGTTTGGGGAAGGCCCTTCCCTGTTTCAGCAATGACAATGCCCCTGTGCACAAAGCGAGGTCCATACGGAAATGGTTTGTCAAGATCATTGTGGAAGAACTTGACTGGCTTGCACAGAGCCCTGATCTCAACCCCATTGAACACCTTTGGGATGAATTGGAATGCCGATTGCGAGCCAGACCTAATTGCCCAACATCAGTGCCCGACCTCACTAATGCTTTTGTGGCTAAATGAAAACAAGTCCCCACAGCAATGTTTCAACATCTAGTGGAAAGCCTTCCCAGAAGAGTGGAGACAGTTATAGCATCAAAAGCGGGACCAACTCTATATTAATGGCCATGATTTTGGAATGAGATGTTTGTCAAGCAGGTGTCCACATACTTTTGGTAAGGTAGTGAATGTAGTGGTAGAGTAGTGGTGTAATAATGCGTTGTAGGGTGTACTGTTTTATTTTAAATGGTGAAGTAATTGCCTTCATTTTGTTTGGACCCCAGGAAGAGTAGCTGCTGCCTTGGCAGGAACTACTGGGGATCCTAAATTAAATACACATAAAACCACTCTGCAGTATCGTAACCACGGAATTAAATAGAACATTATATTGTATCTCTGCTATCATAACAGACACATTCCCACTGACAGCGAAGTGATGGATAACCACGTCACTGATAACCATGTCTAGATGTTATAGATCTATAATCACACTGACAGCTGACAGCAGAGTGATGGATGAGGATGTGTTAGAACTATATAGGATCTGGATATTAAAAACCCATATGGCTGTCTGTATATGAATATGTCATCATAAGTCATGTCTACTTCTCTCCTTCCTCCTACGCTCCCCCTCCATCTCTCTCCTCCCTCCCTCCCTCTCTCTCTCCTCCCCCATCTCTCTCCTTCCCTCTCCCTCTCCCCCCCTCTCTCTCCCTCCCCCCCTCTCTCTCCCTCTCTCCCTCTCCCTCCCCCCTCTCTCTCTCCCTCCCTCTCTCTCTCGCTCTCTCTCTCCCTCTCTCTCTCCCTCTCTCCCCCTCTCCCTCCCTCTCTCCCTCCCTCTCTCTCTCTCTCTCTCTCTCAGTTTCTTGGAGATCCTGGCGGAGAGTGATGGGGTGATGGTTGCCAGGGGCGACCTGGGCATAGAGATCCCTGCAGAGAAAGTCTTCATCGCTCAGAAGATGATGATCGGACGATGCAACTCCGCTGGCAAGCCTGTTATCTGTGCCACACAGGTCAGAGGACACACACACACACATACTCACACAGTCCTGGAGCCATGTTGAGTGTGTTGTATGGTACACTCTTGACTCAGAGTGACAGCATAATAGCAGTTAAAAAATAAATAAAAGGCCAAAATGCACACATACACATGCAGACACACACATACACACACACATAAATACTTCAGGGCATGAAGAGAGGGGCAGCGCCAAACAACATACACACACAGTTGGGATGTGTTACATAGGATATTAGCAACAGGACACAAAATATAATGATGATAACATAGATACTGTCTCTCACAGACACACACACATAGACACGGACACAAACACTCCTCGGTCTCATGTTCTCTCTGTCTCCTTCATATTGACTCATATGGCTAGACTCTGTGTGGAGTCTCACGAATATCAATAACCATCCCTCCCCATCACTCTACCCATTCTATTCTCAGTGTCTTCTCTCATGTTGCCCAACCACATCCTTTGTGTGCTGATGTGTGTGACGTTGATAACGGTGTGTGTGTGTGTGTGTGTGTGTGTGTGTGTGTGGTAGATGTTGGAGAGCATGGTAGCCCACCCCAGGCCTACGCGTGCGGAGGGCAGTGACGTAGCTAACGCAGTGTTGGATGGAGCCGACTGTGTGATGCTCTCTGGGGAGACGGCTAAAGGACTGTTCCCTGTCGAGTCTGTGGTCATGATGCACTCGGTCAGTGTGTGAAGAGTAGAAAGTCCATTCTATTAAATAATCATTTGGTGGGTGCTTATATTTGTCCTATTTCACACGTGTACAAGTGTGTATTATAGATGTGTAAATTGGAAATGTGTTTTTCACACCCTCAGAAAGTGGGGTCACGGCCAGCCATTATCAACGGCGACCCTGGAGCAATTAGGGTGGTTAAGTACCCAGCTCAAGGGTACATCAACATATTTTTCACTTTGTCGGCTTGGGTATTCAAACTAGCGACCTTTTGGTTACTGGCCCAACTCTCTAACCGCTAGGCTCCCTGCTGCCTGTCAAATATGGAGAGTTGGGCTGTAGGACACTTCCAAGGAATCAAAATGTCTGACAAATTTAGATTTTGCGGTGACCTATCCCTTTAAACATTCCCCCTTCATCTCTGTCACACCACACTACACACACCTACAGATCTGCAGGGAGGCAGAGGCAGCCATCTTCCAACAGCAGTTGTTTGAGGAGCTTCGTCGTCTGACCCCTCTGTCCAATGACCCTACTGAGGTCACAGCTATAGGAGCTGTAGAATCCTCCTTCAAATGCTGTGCTGGAGCTGTCATAGTACTCACTACTACTGGCAGGTATGCTGTTATACACACACACATACACACGTACTGTACATGCAAACACACACATGCTCACTGACTCCAACCCTCTCCCTTTCTGCTCGTTCTATCCCTCTCTCTCTCCCAGGTCAGCCCAGCTTCTGTCCCGGTATCGCCCACGCTGTCCCATCGTCGCGGTAACAAGAAGTCCTCAGGTGAGATAGAATACAGGCCCACTCTACGAGACACAACCCCTAAGGTTAGGCTTAGGATTGTTGTTTGATATGTGGTTGTAGCCTGTAGAGTGGGGCTGTTACCTGCCTCCTTCAGGGTAAAGGTAAAGGCTGTTAGTTCGGGTGGACTGATGCAGTGTGTGTGTTCTGTCTCCAGGTGGCACGTCAGGCCCAGCTGCTGAGGGGTGTGTTCCCAGTGCTGTTCCACCCCCTCCCTGCTCCCGTCTGGGCTGACGATGTAGACAACAGAGTCAACTTCGGCATGAACATAGGTCTGTGTGTGTTGAAGGGGTGGGTGTGTGAGAGAGAGAGAAAAGGAGTGGGAAAGATGGGGAGAATGTAGGAAAGAGAGAACGTAAGTTTAGTGTCATATGGATGTTATTCATGTCTCTTTTCACTATCTCACTATGTCTGTCTCCCCCTTCCACTCTCCCTCACTGTCTGTCTCCCTCTTCCACCCTCCCTCACTATGTCTGCCTTCCTCTTCCACCCTCCCTCACTATGTCTGCCTCCCTCTTCCACCCTCCCTCACTGTGTCTGCCTCCCTCTTCCACCCTCCCTCACTATGTCTGCCTCCCTCTTCCACCCTCCCTCACTGTGTCTGCCTCCCTCTTCCACCCTCCCTCACTGTGTCTGCCTCCCTCTTCCACCCTCCCTCACTGTGTGTAGGAAAGGCCAGGGGCTTCTTCAAGACAGGTGACATGGTGATCGTGGTGACCGGCTGGATCCCTAGTTCTGGTCACACTAACATCATGAGGGCAGTCCACGTGCCCTAAACACTCTGTTCCTATTGGACACTACCACTGACTGACAGACAGGCCCACCAATCCTAAGTGGCACATAGCCGACACACTAACTGGAACACTAACTACATAGATAGCATAGAACTAGAATTATGTGGCGATGAAGTACATAAACAAAACAACAGTCAATATTTTTTCCATGTTCATTGAAAGTGATTTTAATGTAGTCAATGTTTTGGTGTGTTTATTCATTTCTGTCTTGGAAGCACTGCCTCTCCAAATAAAGCTTGGAGCATAACCGTATCATAACATGGTGTGACATCTGCCTTTCTCTCTCATTATGGAGGTCAGGCAGTGAATTATCTGTTTTTATCCTTTATTTAACTAGGCAAGTCATTTAAGAACAAATTATTATTTTCAATGACAGCCTATGACATGGGTTAACTGCCTGTTCAAGGGCAGAACGACAGATTTGTACCTTGTCAGCTCGGGGATTTGAACTTGCAACCTTTCGGTTACCTAGTCCAATGCTCTAACCACTAGGCTACCTTGCCGCCCCAATTAACATGTAGTCCAACGAGTTACTATCTGCTAGTCCTCATTGCTAGGTTAGTTATATCCGGTTATGACGATGACACGCATAACCAATCAATTATGGAGATATCTATGAGACATCACTATCTCCCCTTTTCGGAGAGAAATCCAAACTATACATCCTCTCTACCTAATACAAATATTCACCCTGTGGACCTTTTCAATACAAACTATTTGTATTCCAATAACATATATTTTTAGTAACATAGAAACATACGTTTTCTTTTTCTTTAATATCGACAATACACATAACTGTGTCAACTAGGACATGGGGGTTGACAGTCCACAGCAACATGAGGATCATTCTGCCCTGAAACAGTTGCTGTTCCTACACCTCTTTTGTTCTTTTTTTCTCAAGTGTCTCTGAACCTCAGTGGTAGTTTTCCCTCTCCACCTCTGGAGGTCATTCTCACCAGTTGTGGTGAGGCTCGCTGAGATGGTGGACTGAGTGAGAGGATGGGAGTTGGATGGCTCACTGGTAGACTGGGTGACTCTTTTGTTGTTCTCTCTGGAGTAGGTGACTCTGCAAAAGCCTGAAGGTGTCGCCTGTTTCTCTGAGCGATGGTGCCATGTTCAGTTTCCACAACGTAGGATCTCGGCTCTGGAGATTTGCTGCTGACAACTGCTGGTGTTTTCCATCCTTTCTCTCCGTCCAGATTGACTCTGACACTCTGTCCAGGGTGTAATTCCAGTAGGCGGCGTACTGTATGCCTCCTGTTATAGAAGAACTGGTAAGCTTGTTTGGCTTTCTGGTCCTTCTGTTTAACAGTGTTATGGTATTTCTAATGTCCCTAGAATAGTAGTCCACCACTATGTGGTATTTCTAATGTCCCTAGAATAGTAGTCCACCACTATGTGGTATTTCTAATGTCCCTAGAATAGTAGTCCACCACTATGTGGTATTTCTAATGTCCCTAGAATAGTAGAACACCACTATGTGGTATTTCTAATGTCCCTAGAATAGTAGTCCACCACTATGTGGTATTTCTAATGTCCCTAGAATAGTAGTCCACCACTATGTGGTATTTCTAATGTCCCTATAATAGTAGTCCACCACTATGTGGTATTTCTAATGTCCCTATAATAGTAGTCCACCCCTATGTGGTATTTCTAATGTCCCTATAATAGTAGTCCACCACTATGTGGTATTTATATGTCCCTGTAATAGTAGTCCACCACTATGTGGTATTTCTAATGTCCTTAGAATAGTAGTCACCACTATGTTGTATTTCTAATGTCCCTAGAATAGTAGTCCACCACTATGTGGTATTTCTAATGTTCCTAGAATAATAGTCCACCACTATGTGGTATTTCTAATGTCCCTAGAATAGTAGAACACCACTATGTGGTATTTCTAAGTCCCTAGAATAGTAGAACAACACTATGTGGTATTACTAATGTCCCTAGAATAGTAGTCCACCACTATGTGGTATTTCTATGTCCCTAGAATAGTAGTCACCACTATGTTGTATTTCTAATGTCCCTAGAATAGTAGAACACCACTATGAGGTATTTCTTGCCCTCTAGCTCACACAGGTCGGCTGCGATCTTCAGCCACGGACCCTTAGGTAAAGGTGTCATGACAAGTGGTTCTCTCTTTTGAGTTGTTTTGTTCTCTGTACAGAACCTGCATGACAGAACCTGCATGACTTCACCTTTCTCGCGAAGTGAATGCTGATCTGCTCTGAATGGCGCAGGATTTGTGTTGCCCTCTCCAGTGTCAAGTCTGGCTCCAGCTGTAGCTTTTGTGAAACATCACTGTCCATAATGCCAATCACAATACTGTCCCTTATTTGTTAGTCCTTTGTAGTTCCAAACTCACAGTATTTAGCTAGCTCATACAGATTCCTCACAAAATATTCCACTGTCTCTCCCCCTTTCTGAATGCGCTGTGGCACAAAATGTTCATTCCGTTTTTCAATCACCCCATCATAGTCAAATTATTCATTAAAGTCATCAAAGGAGAATGCATTGTAGACCATATCTGCATCTTTCCCCATTGCATAAAGTTGTGAATTCACCTACACTACACCAGTCTCCTTTTCCAGTTTCAATGCCACTCAACTGGAAAAACTCTCCAGATAGGCCCTGATGACGGCTGCAAGAAATCAAACTGCTCTGGTGGGTTGAATTTTGACATTTTCCTCACTAATCATCGCGTGTGAGTTCTTTAATTCTGACACCATGTCTTGATGGAGACCAGGCAGTGAATTATCCGGTTAGTTACGTTTACTAACTCTTAAATCAGACAATTAACGTGCAGTCCACACAGCTACTATCTGCTAGTCCTCATTGCTAGGTTAGTCATATCCGGTTATGATGATGACACGCATAACCAATCAATTATGGAGGTAACTATCAGACATCACTACACTCTCTCTCTTCACCCCCCCTCTCTCTCTCTCTCTCTTCACCCATCACTACACTCTCTCTCTTCACCCCCCCCTCTCTCTCTCTCTTCACCCATCACTACACTCTCTCTCTTCACCCCCTTCTCTCTCTCTCTTCACCCCTCTCTCTCTCTCTCTCTCTCTCTGTCTCTCTCTTCTCTGTCTATGTCTCTCTCTCTTCACCTCTCTCTCTCTCTCTGTCTCTCTCTGTCTGTCTCTCTCTCTTCACCCCCTCTCTCTCTCTCTCTGTCTCTCTCTCTTCTCTCTCTCTCTCTGTCTCTGTCTCTCTCTCTCTTCTCTCTCTCTGTCTCTTGTGGTGGCTTATTTCTGTATTTATCAAATGAGGAGAAACAAACTTCACACACCAGTCAGAGTTATACTTAAACTACATTTTAAATAATAATAAGAGCTTTGCAATAGCCTTTGACTTTCAATGATGCGCTATCTCTAATGAACCATTGAAAGTACCAACAGAAAAGTACAAAGATCTTTTATAGCCAAGATACACCCCTCTCAACTTACATGACAAACCACAGATCTTAGGGACAGTTCACAAAGGGACTTTATAATTGAGAAAGGAGTATCCCTTAGCCAGATAACATTAGCTATAAATTATCGTTCAGTTTGGTCCGTAAGACGAGGTTCTAATCTCGTTCCTGGTACTTCATAGCACAGAACCATTACCTCATGTTATCTGGAATGCTCTTTAGGTTTTATCACCCAAAGACATCGTATATCTCCTCTGTCAGTGCTATCTCATAGAGGCCCATCCTCAGTGGAACACACACACAATACTCTATTCTGTCAAATAAAACAACCATTATAATGCAATACAAGCATTATAACATAATCTTGCGATTTTCCACGACACTCTCTCTCTCTGTTTCTGTCTGTTTGTCTGTCTCTCTCTGTGACTCATTTATGTTCGGTGTGCATGGTCCCCATCCATCAAACCATGTTTTATACTGTTTGAGAAACAAATAATGAACTGTAATTAAGCCATTTCAGTTGCCAGTTATTGCGGCTTATCTCTGTCACTGTGGCTGGTGGAGATATTCGGTTTGACCGATGCCATTAGATGCAGAGTTTTCTGAGGTGCATCGCTGTGTCCTATATTGTACGGACTGAGATGACCCACATCCGTGCGCACGGCGACTGCCCATAAACGAATTAACTGTCTCATTTGATTCTTATCTTCTCTCCCATTTCCCTTTTCTCCCGCTTACTCTGTTGCTCCTTAAGGGAAAATCCACTCAGAAATGGTCGTTAAGCATCATACAATGCATTTTGCATCATCATGAGGATGTGGCAAGTGACAATTTGATTTTCGAAAGTCCTATATCTTGAAAATGTGATTTCTGACATGGAAAACACTTTGGGAATTGATCAACAGTGGACTAGTGAAAAAAATATATATATTTTGGGTTGGATTTGTCCTTCAACGCACCCCTCTCTCTCTCTCTCTCTCTCTCTCTCTTTATTTCCCTCCCTCGCGCAATTCCCCGGTTGTGTTGGGGTGGATGACGCGGCACCCATACCTGTGCTGTGTGCTTCTTGCGCCGGCTGGGCGTGCAGCCTGGGGAAGGAAGGGTGATGGGGATGCGGCTGCCATGGTAACAAGCCGATTAGATCCAGACCTTTGTGTGTATTTATTTATTTAATATTTCAGTTGCGTGCTTGCGTGCCTGAGAGGTGACGGGCGTTTTGGAAGTCAGTCTGCAATCGGAATCAGAATATTAAGACTGGTGTCGCGTTCCTTTTGAGTTATGATTGGCCATAGAATTGCCTATTTAAATATTTGGCTATACCTTCTCAAGCTCAACAAGTTATTCCGGTTGGAACATGACTTCATGGATATAATTCATTCAAGTGCACTTAATTTCCTTGCATGGTTTTATTCATCAAGATTCGTCAAAAACATGTAAACGAAACATAGGTTTTGTTAATCGTAAACGAATAGGATGGGCTCCAACGATGTCGCTGTAACGGTCCAAGGATGTCATTGGGACTGACTGGATAAGTGGAAGAGGAGGGGAAACGCGTCTGAAATAGCAGAACATTTATCCGGGCGGGTTTGGAGACGTCACATATTCTGCACTTGCCCAGGTTGTCTGTTCTGTTTGTGTGTTTCCGAACTGAATTCCGAAAATAACCCTAATGCTGACGCTAACAGCTTGTCTTGTTTTACGTGCCCGGACTAAGGGAATATTAGGCGAATGTGGACTAAATTGTGGGTACGACCACTTGCATGTGTACTCTTGCTTATGTTCGTGTCTGTGTGTGTATCTCTGTCTATGTTTGAAAGCGTGTTTCAGTATAAATCAGTGCGTGGGTGTGTCAGACTGTGTGCAAGTGTCTGTCTGTGGGTGTCTCGTGCCCGTTTGTGTCCGTTAAAACAAACCGACCCGTGCTGATGAGTCTCACGTGTACTTGTCATTCATAGGTAGCCAACCACCCAAAACTACCACCTCTCATCCACTGTCAAGATGAACTCTTACAGAATACTACCATGTGTCGATGAGAGCAAGAGGGAGACATGTCCTTGACAACCAGAGAGGGAGGGTCAAAGAGCGACCTGCGTCATTATCCCTGAGAGAGAGACCAGGAATTAGGTGCCAATATGCCTGGTGTGGAAACGCTGAGGGCGGCAGTAGAAAGGAGAAGGTGGGCCTCAGGCCAGGAGAACAAGGGAGGATGGAGAGATTTCGATGAAGAAAAGCGAGCTGGGGAAAGGAGGAGATAAGAGAAAGCACTGCCATCATATTTTTGGAGTGACAAATCTATTGTTTTTACGTGGCAAACACCCAGAGGTGGGGTTAGGATGCACAGATCAGTGGAGAGGAGACAGATCACTACAAGCCATTGGAGATTATAAAAACTATTTAATCACCACCTTTCTCTTTCCCCAGACAGTCTTAGCTTGTAGCCTGTTATTAGGCTCCTAGTTGAACATTGACAGGACATATTGTCCCGTTTTGACAATCTGAGAGTGACAGGTCTGAGAGTGACAGAGTGAATCTGAGAGTGACAGGTTATATTGATCTCCCTTTGCCTCCCTTCTCCCTGGTTAGGGGATGGATGGGGTGGCGGGAGGTGTTGGGCCCCCTGGCGGGGGTGAGGGTCGGCCGGGTCGTAGTGGAGGAGACTCTAAGAGGCGCAGTAAGGGCAGCCTGCCCTCCCCAGGGTACCGCCTCTCCCAGGCATCGCTGGAGGGTGACAGGTCAGGGGTCGAGGGGTCCGGTTCTGGAGGGGGGCGACGGCGCCTCTCCATCTTGAGTGCCACCAGAGACGGCCTCCCCTTCCGTTCAGCTGGCACCCCGACCACCCCTGTCCCCCTGCCCCCTCCTCCAGCCCCCTTCTCCTCCACCCAGCAGCGTTCTGTTGGCTTTTCCTCGTCACGCGCCGCCCTTGCCTCCACTTCCTCCTCCACTGGCACCGGAGTGGTCGTTGTAGCGTTGGGCCCGGAAACCACGACAACCACGGCTTGTAACACCGTGGCGGGCACGCCGGAGATGGGAAGTCTGTCTGGGACGGGGGGCATGGGGGGGTTTGGGATGGGTCTAGACGGGGAGGACTACAGCTACTCCAACCAGTCCACCTTCATCCAGAGACAGTTTGGAGCCATGCTGCAGCCGGGGGTCAACAAGTTCAGCCTGCGCATGTTTGGGTCCCACAAGGCCGTGGCCATGGAGCAGGAGAGACTCAAATCAGCAGGGGAGTGGATCATACACCCCTACAGCGACTTCAGGTATGCACCATACACCCTACAGCGACTTCAGGTACGCACCATACACCCTACAGCGACTTCAGGTACGCACCATACACCCTACAGCGACTTCAGGTACGCACCATACACCCTACAGCGACTTCAGGTACGCACCATACACCCCTACAGCGACTTCAGGTACGCACCATACACCCTACAGCGACTTCAGGTACGCACCATACACCCTACAGCGACTTCAGGTACGCACCATACACCCCTACAGCGACTTCAGGTACGCACCATACACCCTACAGCGACTTCAGGTACGCACCATACACCCTACAGCAACTTCAGGTACGTGCCATACACCCTACAGCGACTTCAGGTACGCACCATACACCCCTACAGCGACTTCAGGTACGCACCATACACCCTACAGCGACTTCAGGTACGCACCATACACCCTACAGCGACTTCAGGTACGCACCATACACCCCTACAGCGACTTCAGGTACGCACCATACACCCTACAGCGACTTCAGGTACGCACCATACACCCTACAGCAACTTCAGGTACGTGCCATACACCCTACAGCGACTTCAGGTACGCACCATACACCCTACAGCGACTTCAGGTACGCACCATACACCCTACAGCGACTTCAGGTACGCACCATACACCCTACAGCGACTTCAGGTACGCACCATACACCCTACAGCGACTTCAGGTACGCACCATACACCCCTACAGCGACTTCAGGTACGCACCATACACCCCTACAGCGACTTCAGGTACGCACCATACACCCTACAGCGACTTCAGGTACGCACCATACACCCCAACAGCGACTTCAGGTACGCACCATACACCCCTGCAGTGACTTCAGGTACGCACCATACACCCCTGCAGCGACTTCAGGTATGCACCATACACCCCTACAGCGACTTCAGGTACGCACCATACACCCCTGCAGCGACTTCAGGTACGCACCATACACCCCTGCAGCGACTTCAGGTACCCACCATACACCCTTACAGCCCTAGGGAATGGAAAATAACATGCCCTCTGACAGCCACTACAGCTCCATACAGACCATACAGCCTTGCCAGGGGGGGGGGGGAGAGGGTGGGGTGGAGAGGCAGAGTGAGGGAGGGGAGAGGGAGTCTGGGAGTCTTTGGATGGGAGAGAGACGAGGTGAAAGACACAGTGGGGCCATGACCCAGAGGGAGAATACAGTATGTCCATCCTCCTTCAGGGAAGGAAGGAAGGAAGGAAGGAAGGAAGGAAGGAAGGAAGGAAGGAAGGAAGGAAGGAAGGAAGGAAGGAAGGAAGGAAGGAGAGGAGTGATATGGAGATGGATGGATGGATAAAGGGATGATCAGAGGGAGAGAGATGTGTTGAGGATATATAAGACAGTGGAGGGAACAGGTCAGACAGAGTGTGGGTGAAACACCCTTACAGCAACGTCACATCAGTAACCACAACACTATGAATAGAGGGAGGGAGGTAGGGAGGGATGGAAAGAGAGAGGGGGAGAGAAAGAGGTGTGAAAGACAGGGCAGCATAGAGGGAGAGCATGTCACCCCTATCAAATCTTATGTAGGCTACTCCATTCCATCCATATCAATGAATAAAGGCTGTGTCTTCATTTGACCTCTATAGCCTCATCTCCTTGAGTCCTTTCCTTTCCCTCATAACCACTGAAGAGATTTGACGAGGTTTCCACAGTTTATCAAGTCTTTCAGACCAGTGAAGGAGCGGCTGACAAGGGGAAGCTAATGGTATGTACCCTGAGAGGAAAGACAGAGGGAGAGAAGAGACGGGATGTGCAGGCTGGCTGGTGGTGAGCTGATGATGAAGTTGGGGAACATCCTTCAGGAACGTCCTTGTTACTAAGTTAGTAGAAGCCCCTTAGAATAGAGAGAGAAAGAGAGGATTTGTGAATAGAGGGAGAATTGAAGGAAGGGAATCAGAGGAAGGGGGAGAGAGAGGGGAGAGAAGGAGAGAGGGAGGGGGAAAGAGAGAGGGGAGAGAAGGTGAGAGGGAGGGGGAAAGACAGAGAGGGGAGAGAATGAGGAGAGAGGGAGGGGGAAAGACAGAGAGGGGAGAGAATGAGGAGAGAGGGAGGGGGAAGACAGAGAGGGGAGAGAATGAGGAGAGAGGGAGGGGGAAAGACAGAGAGGGGAGAGAATGAGGAGAGAGGGAGAGGGAAAGAGAGAGGGGAGAGAATGAGGAGAGAGGGAGGGGGAAGACAGAGAGGGGAGAGAATGAGGAGAGAGGGAGGGGGAAGACAGAGGGGAGAGAATGAGGAGAGAGGGAGGGGAAAGAGAGAGGGGAGAGAATGAGGAGAGAGGGAGAGGGAAGGAGAGAGAGGGGAGAGAATGAGGAGAGAGGGAGAGGGAAAGAGAGAGGGGAGAGAATGAGGAGAGAGGGAGAGGGAAGGAGAGAGAGGGGAGAGAATGAGGAGAGAGGGAGAGGGAAAGAGAGAGGGGAGAGAAGGAGGAGAGGGAGGGGGAAAGACAGAGAGGGGAGAGAAGGAGGAGAGAGGGAGGGGGAAAGAGAGAGGGAGAGAATGAGGAGAGAGGGAGAGGGAAAGGAGAGAGAGAGGGGAGAGAATGAGGAGAGAGGGAGAGGGAAAAGAGAGGGAGAGGGGAAGGAGGAGAGAGGGAGGGGGAAAGACAGAGAGGGGAGAGAATGAGGAGAGAGGGAGGGGAAGACAGAGAGGGGAGAGAGAATGAGG
Source organism: Oncorhynchus masou masou (assembly GCF_036934945.1). Lineage (NCBI taxonomy): Eukaryota > Metazoa > Chordata > Actinopteri > Salmoniformes > Salmonidae > Oncorhynchus > Oncorhynchus masou. Next base: position 3,972,658 of record NC_088241.1, on the reverse strand, counting down.
AGAGAGGGAGGGGAAGACAGAGGGAGAGAATGAGGAGAGAGGGAGGGAAAAGAGAGAGGGGAGAGAATGAGGAGAGAGGGAGGGGAAAGAGAGGGGGAGAGAATGAGGAGCGAGGGAGAGGGAAGGAGAGAGAGGGGAGAGAATGAGGAGAGAGGGAGGGGGAAGACAGAGAGGGGAGAGGGAGGGGGAAGACAGAGGGGAGAGAATGAGGAGAGAGGGAGGGGAAGAGAGAGGGGAGAGAATGAGGAGAGAGGGATGGGAAAGAGAGGGGGAGAGAATGAGGAGAGAGGGAGGGGAAGACAGAGAGGGGAGAGAATGAGGAGAGAGGGAGGGGGAAAGACAGAGAGGGGAGAGAATGAGGAGAGAGGGAGGGGGAAGACAGAGAGGGGAGAGAATGAGGAGAGAGGGAGGGGGAAGACAGAGAGGGGGAGAGAATGAGGAGAGAGGGAGGGGAAAGACAGAGATGGGAGAGAATGAGGAGAGAGGGAGGGGGAAGACAGAGGGGAGAGAATGAGGAGAGAGGGAGGTGAAGAGAGAGGGAAGAGAATGAGGAGAGAGGGATGGGAAAGAGAGAGGGGAGAGAATGAGGAGAGAGGGAGGGGGAAGACAGAGGGGAGAGAATGAGGAGAGAGGGAGGTGAAGAGAGAGGGGAGAGAATGAGGAGAGAGGGATGGGAAAGAGAGAGGGGAGAGAATGAGGAGAGAGGGAGGGGGAAGACAGAGAGGGGAGAGAATGAGGAGAGAGGGATGGGAAAGAGAGGGGAGAGAATGAGGAGAGAGGGAGGGGAAGACAGAGGGGAGAGAATGAGGAGAGAGGGAGGTGAAGAGAGAGGGGAGAGAATGAGGAGAGAGGGAGGGGGAAGACAGAGAGGGGAGAGAATGAGGAGCGAGAGAGGGGAGAGAATGAGGAGTGAGAGAGGGGAGAGAATGAGGAGAGAGGGAGGGGGAAGACAGAGAGGGGAGAGAATGAGGAGAGAGGGAGGGGGAAGACAGAGAGGGAAGAGAATGAGGAGAGAGGGAGGGGAAAGAGAGAGGGGAGAGAATGAGGAGAGAGGGAGGGGAAGACAGAGAGGGAGAGGGAGGGGAAGACAGAGGGGAGAGAATGAGGAGAGAGGGAGGGGAAGAGAGAGGGGGAGAGAATGAGGAGAGAGGGATGGGAAAGAGAGAGGGGAGAGAATGAGGAGAGAGGGAGGGGAAGACAGAGAGGGGGAGAGAATGAGAGGAGAGGGAGGGGGAAAGACAGAGAGGGAGAGAATGAGGAGAGAGGGAGGGGGGAAGACAGAGAGGGGGAGAGAATGAGGAGAGAGGGAGGGGGAAGACAGAGAGGGGAGAGAATGAGGAGAGAGGGAGGGGGAAAGACAGAGATGGGAGAGAATGAGGAGAGAGGGAGGGGAAGACAGAGGGGAGAGAATGAGGAGAGAGGGAGGTGAAGAGAGAGGGAAGAGAATGAGGAGAGAGGGATGGGAAAGAGAGAGGGGGAGAGAATGAGGAGAGAGGGAGGGGGGGAAGACAGAGGGGAGAGAATGAGGAGAGAGGGAGGTGAAGAGAGAGGGGAGAGAATGAGGAGAGAGGGATGGGAAAGAGAGAGGGGAGAGAATGAGGAGAGAGGGAGGGGGAAGACAGAGAGGGGAGAGAATGAGGAGAGAGGGATGGGAAAGAGAGAGGGGAGAGAATGAGGAGAGAGGGAGGGGGAAGACAGAGGGGAGAGAATGAGGAGAGAGGGAGGTGAAGAGAGAGGGGGAGAGAATGAGGAGAGAGGGAGGGGAAGACAGAGAGGGGAGAGAATGAGGAGAGAGGGATGGGTAAGAGAGCGGGGAGAGAATGAGGAGAGAGGGCGGGGGAAGACAGAGGGGAGAGAATGAGGAGCGAGAGAGGGGAGAGAATGAGGAGTGAGAGAGGGAGAGAATGAGGAGAGAGGGAGGGGGGAAGACAGAGAGGGGAGAGAATGAGGAGAGAGGGAGGGGAAGACAGAGAGGGAAGAGAATGAGGAGAGAGGGAGGGGAAAGAGAGAGGGGAGAGAATGAGGAGAGAGGGAGGGGGAAAGAGAGAGGGGAGAGAATGAGGAGAGAGGGAGGGGGAAAGACAGAGAGGGGAGAGAATGAGGAGAGAGGGAGGGGGAAGACAGAGAGGGAAGAGAATGAGGAGAGAGGGAGGGGAAAAGAGAGAGGGGGAGAGAGAATGAGGAGAGAGGGAGGGGGAAGACAGAGAGGGAAGAGAATGAGGAGAGAGGGAGAGGGAAAGAGAGAGGGGAGAGAATGAGGAGAGAGGGAGGGGAAAGAGAGAGGGGAGAGAATGAGGAGAGAGGGAGGGGGAAAGAGAGAGGGGAGAGAATGAGGAGAGAGGGAGGGGGAAGACAGAGAGGGGAGAGAATGAGGAGAGAGGGAGGGGGAAAGACAGAGGGGAGAGAATGAGGAGAGAGGGAGGGGAAAGAGAGAGGGAAGAGAATGAGGAGAGAGGGAGAGGGAAGACAGAGAGGGGAGAGGGAGGGGGAAAGACAGAGAGGGGAGAGAATGAGGAGAGAGGGAGGGGGAAGACAGAGAGGGGAGAGAATGAGGAGAGAGGGAGGGGGAAGACAGAGAGGGGAGAGAATGAGGAGAGAGGGAGGAATATACTTTCTTAGAATGTGCTGTATCCTGTCTAGTTTCCTATTTCCTATCCTGTCTAGTTTCTTTTTACTGTAGTTTTGTAGCCCTTTCCTGCAGTCAAATGACCTCGTGGCTTCACGGGTGAAATGTTGTTCATATTTTTAAGACTTTTTTAGGTAGACCCTGGGGCGGCAGGGTAGCCTAGTGGTTAGAGCGTTGGACTAGCAACCGAAAGGTTTCAAGTTCAAATCCCCAAGCTGACAAGGTACAAATCTGTCTTTCTGCCCCTGAACAGGCAGTTAACCCACTGTTCCTAGGCCGTCATTGAAAATTAGAATTTGTTCTTAACTGACTTGCCTAGTAAAATATTTCAAAAAAGCCGCTGAAAATCTGATCTTTCTATGTTAAACAGTTTTGTTATAAGTCAGTCTTCTGTGATGTATATCAAGTGTAATATTGGGATGCGAACTCAAAATGGAATACATTTCAACTATATCTGACATAGTACAGTGTCTTCTTTTTAAGCCCATAACCATGTGTGTGAGGTGTGTATTTTAGTTTCAAAGTAGATTTGAACCAATCTGATAAAGGATATAGTGAGACATGATGTGTTACACTCACAACACACACACACCACACGCACACACTGTGTGTTCTCTGTGTGTTCTCTGTGTGAAATATCTGTGATATAAGTTGTCAATGTGCTTGCCCATAAAAATCAATCACGCATAAGCCCTGTTTATACCTGCCGCTAACATGCGTCCTTTGTCCTGATCTTGACCTGGTCTCTCAATCGTGTCTAAAATGTGGGCATAATAAGAATGTGGACAAGTTCAGGACAAAGCACGCATGTTAGCACTCGACTAACCTGTACCCTGCACACTGACTCGGTACCCCATGTATATGGCCTCGTTATTGTAATTTTATTGTTACTTTTTATTTTTTACTTTAGTTCATTTAGTATATATTTTCTTAACTCTATTTCTTGAACGGCATTGTTGGTTAAGAGCTTGTAAGTATGCATTTCACGGTAAGGTTGTATTTGGCGCTTGTGACAAATACAATTTGATTTGATTTGATATAGACAGGGTTTTACATGGGGGCCTGCTGGCCTGGCCCTGTGTGTGTGGTCTTGTGAGTGAACCCACCACAACACCCCCTGCTGGCTACTTTACTGACAGTGTTTTAGAATCACAAATCTTTTTTGAGAAAACCGTCACATTGACAGTCCTTAGAATGAGATGAGGTGATCCTTAAAATGAAATGTCTTTAACTTCAGGCGTTGGATGTCTGTGAACATTTCATCATGTTGAAATCACTTCAGGGAATTAGATGGGGAAACATGTTGAAAACTCAGGGCTCCCGAGTGGTGCAGCAGTCTAAGGCACTGCATCTCAGTGCTAGAGGCGTCACCACAGACCCTGGTTCAATTCCAGGCTGTATCACAACCGCCCGTGATTGGGAGTCCCATAGGGCCGTGCACAATTGGCCCAGCGTTGTCCGGGTTAGGGTTTAGCCAGGGTAGGCTGTCATTGTAAATAAGAATTTGTTCTTAACTGACTTGCCTAATTAAATAAAGGTTAAATACAATAAAAAATAAATAAAATCACTTCAGGGAATTAGATGAGAAATTTTCTGGTGGTTGCTAGTGTAACCAATGTGAAATGGCTAGCTAGTTAGCGGTGGTACGTGCTAATAGCGTTTCAATTGGTGACGTCACTCGCTTTGAGACCTTGAAGTATTGGTTCCCCTTGCACTGCAAGGGCCGCGGCTTTTGATGATGGGTAGCGATGCTTTGTGGGTGTCAGTTGTCTATGTGTGCAGAGGGTCCCTGGTTCGAGCCCGGGTATGGGCGAGGGGACAGACTAAAATTATACTGTTACACTAGCCTTGGGTGTGTTTGAAACTTTCAAAAAACTTTGTAGACTGATGGATAATCAACCACCTGTCGAGTGGTTTCTGTGTGGCGAGAGAGACAGAGTAGTAATCTCCAGACAGGCCTCAGAAACAATGGATTACTTGATCCCCCAGTCTCCTGGCCCACTTTGGTTCCTCCAGCCTCAATCAAACGCACGCACACACACACACACACACACACACACACACACACACACACGAACACACACACATACGAACACATTCTCATTTTTTTCTTTCTCACACTCTACAACTCAATGGAGATCAGCTATCCCTCTACTGATTCTAGTCAGGTGATGGAGGGAGGGAGATGGAGGGATGAGGAAGGTACAGAGGAGAGGTTAGAGAATTGGATTTCCTCCCTTTTATTACTATTCACACACGATATGTAAATGACTGCATTATTCATTATGTTATCACAATTGAATATGCATAAATTATGCATAATATTCTAAGTTATGCATGTAGTGTATTCATTATGCATAATTCAGGCATCTAATCTTTCAATTAGGTACCTGTAGATTGGATATATGAATAGAGAAGGGAGAGCGACAGACTGATGAGGAGGGAACAATAGAGGGAACGAAAGACAGAGAGCTTAGTGGCAAAGCCCTAATGTGTGTTTTGTCCTGACGATGACCTTGGTCTCTGGAGGGGTGTGTGTGTGTGTGTGTGTGTGTGTGTGTGTGTGTGTGTGTGTGTGTGTGTGTGTGTGTGTGTGTGTGTGTGTGTGTGTGTGTGTGCGTGTGTGCGTGTGTGCGTGCGTGCGTGCGTGTGTATAAAGTCTATCTTTGTTGAGTCTGGTGATAAGCTCTCACACCCTTCACCTCATTAAGAAAAGACGAGTAGCCAAGACATATTGAGGAACAGAGAGAGAGGGGGAGAGAGTTGGAGAAAAACCTATTAAGAGAGACGTTAGAGGGAGAGAACATATATTGGATATGCATATATTTCAGGCCAATAAAGCTAAAATAATAGTTGTGAGAATACAGGGAGGCTGGGGGGAGAGAGAAAGTTTGGGAAAGAGAGGGTGAAGGAGAAAGAGGGGAACAAGAGAGAGGGGGATGGAGAAAGAAGGTAACAAGAGAGACGGGGAAGGAGAAAATTGGAAAGAGAGAGAGGGGGAAGGAGAAAGAGGGAAAGAGAGAGAGGAGAAAGAGGGAAAGAGAGAGAGGCGGAGGAGAAAGAGGGAAAGAGAGAGAAGGGGGAGGAGAAAGAGGGAAAGAGAGAGAGGGGGATGGAGAAAGAGGGAAAGAGAGAGAGGGGGAAGGAGAAAGAGGGAAAGAGAGAGGGGGATGGAGAAAGAGAAGAAGAGAGAGGGAAAATTAGATATGTCCCAGATGCTTTAGTTTTGTTTAAGAGAGAGAAGCTGGTATTTACTGCATCAGCTAAGATTAGGAAGATGAGATAAGACTAATTTGCATGTCAGAAATGTTCTGCTATTTTCTATTTTTCCGGTGTCTCCCCATACACCGGAACCTTAGTTGTAATTTACATTTTGTCAAGTTCTAACAGGAAAACAATGAACTGAGACACAGGAAGGAAGTGACTTGTATTAAGAGAGATGACTGCTTGGTTGGAGTCCAGTAGAGCAGAAATTCCATTCCAACTCCAGTCTGCTCATGAATAGAACACTGGTGAGGATGTCAATGTGAATCTCACAATTCAGAATTGGAATTTCTATGACATTCATCTCCTGAAATAAATTGACTGGAACTCTGTTCAGCAAAACAGATCTGGGAACGTATTCATCCAGATTGGTTTATGTGGGTGTAACAGGATGAATACAGATTGGTTTATGTGGGTGTAACAGGATGAACACAGATTGGTTTATGTGGGTGTAACAGGATGAATACAGATTGGTTTATGTGGGTGTAACAGGATGAATACAGATTGGTTTATGTGGGTGTAACAGGATGAATACAGATTGGGTGGGTTAACAGGATGGATACAGATTGGTGGGTGTAACAGGATGAATACAGATTGGTTTATGTGGGTGTAACAGGATGGATACAGATTGGTTTATGTGGGTGTAACAGGATGAACACAGATTGGATGTAACAGGATGAACACAGATTGGTTTATGTGGGTGTAACAGGGTGAATACAGATTGGTTTATGTGGGTGTAACAGGATGAATACAGATTGGTTTATGTGGGTGTAACAGGATGAATACAGATTGGTTTATGTGGGTGTAACAGGATGGATACAGATTGGTTTATGTGGGTGTAACAGGATGAACACAGATTGGTTTATGTGGGTGTAACAGGATGAATACAGATTGGTTTATGTGGGTGTAACAGATTGGTTTATGTGGGTGATGAATACAGATTGGTTTATGTGGGTGTAACAGGATGAATACAGATTGGTTTATGTGGGTGTAACAGGATGAATACAGATTGGTTTATGTGGGTGTAACAGGATGGATACAGATTGGTTTACAGGATGAACACAGATTGGTTTATGTGGGTGTAACAGGATGAATACAGATTGGTTTATGTGGGTGTAACAGGATGAATACAGATTGGTTTATGTGGGTGTAACAGGATGAATACAGATTGGTTTATGTGGGTGTAACAGGATGAAGACAGATTGGTTTATGTGGGTGTAACAGGATGAATACAGATTGGTTTATGTGGGTGTAACAGGATGAACACAGATTGGTTTATGTGGGTGTAACAGGATGAATACAGATTGGTTTATGTGGGTGTAACAGGATGAATACAGATTGGTTTATGTGGGTGTAACAGGATGAACACAGATTGGTTTATGTGGGTGTAACAGGATGAATACAGATTGAACTAATTTCTCTCACTATGCATCTGGTTCTCTTTTAGCCAACCACACCCAGCCATAGGGCAAATGCACTTAGGAAACAAGGTGCTATCTAGAACCTAAAAGGGTTCTTCAGCTGTTCCCATTGGCAAACCCTTTGAAGAACCCATTAGGGGTCCATGTAGAACACTCTGTGGTTCTACATGGATCTCAAATGAGTTCTACCTGGAAACAAAAAGGGTTCTCCTATGAGGACAGCTGATTTAACCTTTTGGTAACTTTGTTTCTAGTGTAGAACAGCCAGACTGCCTGGTCTGCAAGTACCCAGCACGTATTGTACCACACAGCAACAATTCAGACACCCATTTCTGAGCATCAAGCATTTTAATCTTTCCCCTGAGAAAAATCCCTCCCATTCTTCCCTTCTCCAGACTTGTTGTCATTTGTTGTCATTTGTTTGTGGGCACAAAAATGTGCTGGTATCAGCTGTCACAACCCAACTTGGACAAAGGAACCTAATGTGTAGAGACTTAATGAGGTTTGGTGATGTGATGTTCCCTGGAAGAACATCAGCAAAAAAATAAACGTCCTCTCACTGTCAACTGCGTTTATTTTCAGCAAACTTAACACTTGTAAATATTTGTATGAACATAACAAGATTCAACAACTGAGACATAAACTGAACAAGTTCCACAGACATGTGACTAACAGAAATTGAATAATGCGTCCCTGAACAAAGGGGGGGCAACCAGCTGCATTAAGTACTGCAGTGCATCGCCTCCTCGTGGACTGCACCAGCAGATTTGCCAGTTCTTGCTGTGAGATGTTACCCCAGTCTTCCACCAAGGCACCTGCAAGTTCCCGGACATTTCTGGGGGGAATGACCCTAGCCCTCACCCTCTGATCAAACAGGTCCCAGACGGGTTCAATGGAATTGATATCCGGGCTCTTCGCTGGCCACGGCAGAACACTGACATATGGCTGGTGGCATTGTCATGCTGGAGGGTCATGCCAGGATGAGCCTGCAGGAAGGGTACCACATGAGGGAGGAGGATGTCTTCCCTGTAACGCACAGCGATGCGATTGCATGCAATGAGAACAAGCTCAGTCCAGTGATGCGGTGACACATTGCCCCAGACCATGACGGACCCTCCACCTCCAAATCCATCCCGCTCCTGAATACAGGCCTCGCTGTAATGCTCATTCCATCGGCGATAAACGTGAATCCCATCTCCACCCCTGATGAGATAAAACTCATCAGTGAAGAGCACTTTTTGCCAGTCCTGTCTGGTACAGTGACGGCGGATTTGTGCCCATAGGCAACGTTGTTGCCGGTGATGTCTGGTGAGGACCTGCCTTACAACAGGCCTACAAGCCCTCGATCCAGCCTCTCTCAGCCTATTGAGGACAGTCTGAGCACTGATGGAGGGATTGTGTGTTCCTGGTGTAACTCGGGCAGTTGTGTTGCCATCCTGTACCTGTCCTGCAGGTGTGATGTTCGGATGTACCGATCCTGTGCAGGTGTTGTTACACGTGGTCTGCCACTGCGCGGACAATCAGCTGTCCGTCTGTCTCAGGCATCTCACAGTATGGACATTGCAATTTATTGCCCTGGCCACATCTGCAGTCCTTGCAGCATGCCTAAGGCACGGTCAAGCAGCTGGGCAGAGACCCTGGGCAGCTTTCTTTTGGTGTTTTTCAGTCAGTAGAAAGGCCTCTTTAGTGTCCTAAGTTTTCATAACTGTGACCTTAATTGCCTACCGTCTGTAAGCTGTTAGTATCTTAACGACCATTCCACAGGTGCATGTTCATGAATTGTTTATGGTTCATTGAACAAGCATGGGAAACAATGTTTAAACCTTTTACAATGAAGATGTGAAGTTATTTGGATTTTTACGAATTATCTTTGAAAGACAGAGTCCTTAAAAATGGACGTTTCTTTTTTTGCTGAGTTTATATATAACATTTGATTTGATTTGATTTATTTATAGTGGCAGTTTCAGCGCCAAGATCTTTGTAAGGCAGCGTTTACACATACAAAACACACACCACCAGTCCAAGGGAAGGGTTAAACCACTTTATTATCAGGTTTAGGCAGCGTTCCTCATATACACAACTCAAAACAAACAGAGTAAATACTTCGTCACCAGTGGAAGATCCTACAAATTTGGTCTTTGGGGGTTCCAACCTTGTTGAAATCATCAGCTCCTTTTTTCTGGAAAACCTCCTTCTCCACCGTACACTCTGCCGCTCCAATAACCTCCTACTCGTTCACCTGCCGGGGTCAAAGGAAAGAACCAAGAAAGAAAACCAGGGCGTGGTTAAGTAGAGACCCTGATTGGTTTCAGCTGTCTGCAGTTTGGCTCTAATTACAACTACAGTCTAGAAGTTTCCCCTGAGATGTCCATGCGACTGCCTCTGAGGAATACTTCACTTAGCTGTCCATGGTCCTGGCAAGCAGAAAACACAGAAACCTTGCAGGCACATACCGTCCATTCACCACACAGCCCCTGAAACCGCAACAATATATATATATTTGTCTCTCTCTCCTTCGGTCTGTCTGTCTGTCTGCTCTGTACATAATCTCAGAGCCTCACAGAGACAGATAATATGTTATTATCTGTGCTACTTGAATCTACTGAGGTGAAGCAACACCTTCATTTATTTCTGTTAAAGACTACTGGCAGACAAGCCGGAGCAATGTGTAGGGGGTGAGATAGTGGTGTCTTATGCCAGACTAGAGGAGCAGTGTGTAGGGGGTGAGATAGTGGTGTCTTATGCCAGACTAGAGGAGCAGTGTGTAGGGGGTGAGATAGTGGTGTCTTCTGCCAGACTAGAGGAGCAGTGTGTAGGGGGTGAGATAGTGGTGTCTTCTGCCAGACTAGAGGAGCAGTGTGTAGGGAGTGAGATAGTGGTGTCTTCTGCCAGACTAGAGGAGCAGTGTGTAGGGGGTTAGATAGTGGTGTCTTCTGCCAGACTAGAGGAGCAGTGTGTAGGGAGTGAGATAGTGGTGTCTTCTGCCAGACTAGTGGAGCAGTGTGTAGGGGGTTAGATAGTGGTGTCTTCTGCCAGACTAGAGGAGCAGTGTGTAGGGAGTGAGATAGTGGTGTCTTCTGCCAGACTAGAGGAGCAGTGTGTAGGGGGTTAGATAGTGGTGTCTTCTGCCAGACTAGAGGAGCAGTGTGTAGGGAGTGAGATAGTGGTGTCTTCTGCCAGACTAGTGGAGCAGTGTGTAGGGGGTTAGATAGTGGTGTCTTCTGCCAGACTAGAGGAGCAGTGTGTAGGGAGTGAGATAGTGGTGTCTTCTGCCTGACTAGAGGAGCAGTGTGTAGGGGGTGAGATAGTGGTGTCTTCTGCCAGACTAGAGGAGCAGTGTGTAGGGGGTTAGATAGTGGTGTCTTCTGCCAGACTAGAGGATCAGTGTGTAGGGGGTGAGATAGTGGTGTCTTCTGCCAGACTAGTGAAGCAGTGTGTAGGGGGTGAGATAGTGGTGTCTTCTGCCAGACTAGAGGAGCAGTGTGTAGGGGGTGAGATAGTGGTGTCTTCTGCCAGACTAGAGGAGCAGTGTGTAGGGAGTGAGATAGTGGTGTCTTCTGCCAGACTAGAGGAGCAGTGTGTAGGGGGTTAGATAGTGGTGTCTTCTGCCAGACTAGAGGAGCAGTGTGTAGGGAGTGAGATAGTGGTGTCTTCTGCCAGACTAGTGGAGCAGTGTGTAGGGGGTTAGATAGTGGTGTCTTCTGCCAGACTAGAGGAGCAGTGTGTAGGGAGTGAGATAGTGGTGTCTTCTGCCTGACTAGAGGAGCAGTGTGTAGGGGGTGAGATAGTGGTGTCTTCTGCCAGACTAGAGGAGCAGTGTGTAGGGGGTGAGATAGTGGTGTCTTCTGCCAGACTAGTGAAGCAGTGTGTAGGGGGTGAGATAGTGGTGTCTTCTGCCAGACTAGAGGAGCAGTGTGTAGGGGGTGAGATAGTGGTGTCTTCTGCCAGACTAGTGGAGCAGTGTGTAGGGGGTTAGATAGTGGTGTCTTATGCCAGACTAGAGGAGCAGTGTGTAGGGAGTGAGATAGTGGTGTCTTATGCCAGACTTGTGGGAGTAGTGTGTAGGGGGTTAGATAGTGGTGTCTTATGCCAGACTAGTGGAGCAGTGTGTAGGGGGTGAGATAGTGGTGTCGTCTGCCAGACTAGCGGGAGCAGTGTATAGAGGGTGAGATAGTGGTGTCTTCTGCCAGACTAGAGGAGCAGTGTGTAGGGGGTGAGATAGGGTGAAATTCCACAGTGTGCCATCAGAGCAGCAAGATTTGTGACCTGTTGCCACGAGAAAAGGGCAACCAGTGAAGAACACACACCATTGTAAATACAACCCATATCTATGCTTATTTATTTTATCTTGTGTCCTTTACCATTTGTACATTGTAAAAACACTGTATATATATTTAATATGACATTTGTAATGTCTTTATTGTTTTGAAACTTCTGTATGTGTGATGTCTACTGTTAATTTTTATTGTTTATTTCACTTTATATATTATCTACCTTACTTGCTTTGGCAACGTTAACACATGTTACCCATGCCAATAAAGCCCCTTGAATTGAATTGAATTGAATTGAATAGTGGTGTCTTCTGCCAGACTAGCAGAGCAGTGTGTAGGGGGTTAGATAGTGGTGTCTTCTGCCAGACTAGTGGAGCAGTGTTTAGGGGGTGAGATAGTGGTGTCTTCTGCCAGACTAGCAGAGTAGTGTGTAGGGGGGTGAGATAGTGGTGTCTTCTGCCAGACTAGAGGAGCAGTGTGTAGGGGGTGAGATAGTGGTGTCTTCTGCCAGACTAGCGGAGCAGTGTGTAGGGGGTGAGATAGTGGTGTCTTCTAGTGTGTGTGTATACCACAGTGTGATTTGGAAGTGATGTTATTCATTTGTTCTCTTCTAACTCATACCTCTATATTTCAAGGTCAGGATGACGTCATTATCGCCCACAGCAGTTGTCCAGAGTGTTTTTCTAGTAATCCTTTTATTCAATATCACGGTTATTAACCCACCGCTGGCTCTGGAACTAGACTGTCTGAGAGACGGGGTGTGTGTGACAGTTGTCCTAGTTCCTCTGGATCATTACATTAATGATCCCACAACTGGAGTCCCACAGAAAAGAGAAAGAGAAAGAGAGGAGTGTGATATTTGGTGAAAAATATAGTACAGGGAATGAGTTCAATTGGGATATGTCATTGGTATTGGTGATAGGGAACCCTTCTCTCTCCCCTCCCCTCCTCTCCCAGGTTCTACTGGGATCTGATCATGTTGTGTCTGATGATAGGGAACCTCTCTCTCTCCCTGTCTCCCCTCCCCTCCTCTCCTCTCCCAGGTTCTACTGGGATCTGATCATGTTGTGTTTGATGATGGGGAACCTGATCATCCTGCCAGTAGGAATCACCTTCTTTAAGGATGAAAACACTCCTCCCTGGATCATCTTCAACGTAGTCTCTGATACTCTCTTCCTGGTTGACCTGGTCCTCAACTTCAGGACCGGTATCGTCAAGGAGGACAGCACTGAGATACTGCTAGACCCCAAGTCAGTGTGTGTGTGTGTGTGTGTGTGTGTGTGTGTGTGTGTGTGTGTGTGTGTGTGTGTGTGTGTGTGTGTGTGTGTGTGTGTGTGTGTGTGTGTGTGTGTGTGTGTGTGTGTGTGTGTGTGTGTGTGTGTGTGTGTGTGTGTGTGTGTGTGTGTGTGTGTGTGAGAGAGAGAGAGAGAGAGAGAGAGAGAGAGAGTGTGTGAGAGAGAGAGTGTGAGAGAGAGAGTGTGAGAGAGAGAGTGTGAGAGAGAGAGAGTGAGAGAGAGAGTGTGAGAGTGTGTGAGTGAGACACAGAGCTGGAGGCAATGCTTACCTGTGTGGTGTTCTTCCAGAATGTGAATGAATGGAGTTGTTTGTTATTTCTTCTAAAGAACCATAATTACTGGGGCCATAGGAATCAATGTTGGTCTACGCTATGCTAAGCTAACTGTGAGACCATATAAATATAAACTGTTGTTCTATGCAGTGCTAAGCTAACTGTGAAACCATAGAAATGACTTTTATATTATGCTATGCTACCACAGGGCTATCCGTCAGCGCTACCTAAAGAGCTGGTTTGCGGTGGACTTTGTGTCGTCCATCCCTGTGGACTACATCTTCCTGATGGTGGACTTGGAGGCCCGGCTGGACTCAGAGGTTTACAGGACGGCCAGGGCCCTCCGCATCGTACGCTTCACCAAGATCCTCAGCCTGCTACGCCTGCTGCGCCTGTCACGACTCATACGCTACATCCACCAGTGGGAGGAGGTGAGAGGCTGGGAACACAGGGAGAGGAGGTAGAGAAAGAGGGGAGGGAGGGAAAGAGAGACTTACTACCACTGTCACAACTCACTGGTTACATCCACCAGTGGGAGGAGGTGAGAGGCTGAGAACACAGGGAGAGGAGATAGAGAAAGAGGGGAGGGAGGGAAAGAGAGACTTACTACCACTGTCACGACTCATACGCTACATCCACCAGTGGGAGGAGGTGAGAGACCGGGAACACAGGGAGAGGAGGTAGAGAAAGAGGGGAGGGAGGGAAAGAGAGACTTACTACCACTGTCACAACTCACTGGTTACATCCACCAGTGGGAGGAGGTGAGAGACCGGGAACACAGGGAGAGGAGGTAGAGAAAGAGGGGAGGGAGGGAACGAGAGACTTACTACCACTGTCACAACTCACTGGTTACATCCACCAGTGGGAGGAGGTGAGAGACCGGGAACACAGGGAGAGGAGGTAGAGAAAGAGGGGAGGGAGGGAACGAGAGACTTAATACCACTGTCACAACTCACTGGTTACATCCACCAGTGGGAGGAGGTGAGAGACCGGGAACACAGGGAGAGGAGGTAGAGAAAGAGGGGAGGGAGGGAAAGAGAAACTTACTACCACTGTCACAACTCACTGGTTACATCCACCAGTGGGAGGAGGTGAGAGGCTGGGAACACAGGGAGAGGAGGTAGAGAAAGAGGGGAGGGAGGGAACGAGAGACTTACTACCACTGTCACAACTCACTGGTTACATTCACCAGTGGGAGGAGGTGAGAGGCTGAGAACACAGGGAGAGGAGGTAGAGAAAGAGGGGAGGGAGGGAAAGAGAGGCTTACTACCACTGTCACAACTCACTGGTTACATCCACCAGTGGGAGGAGGTGAGAGGCTGAGAACACAGGGAGAGGAGGTAGAGAAAGAGGGGAGGGAGGGAAAGAGAGACTTACTACCACTGTCACAACTCACTGGTTACATCCACCAGTGGGAGGAGGTGAGAGGCTGAGAACACAGGGAGAGGAGGTAGAGAAAGAGGGGAGGGAGGGAAAGAGAGACTTACTACCACTGTCACAACTCACTGGTTACATCCACCAGTGGGAGGAGGTGAGAGGCTGAGAACACAGGGAGAGGAGATAGAGAAAGAGGGGAGGGAGGGAAAGAGAGACTTACTACCACTGTCACAACTCACTGGTTACATCCACCAGTGGGAGGAGGTGAGAGGCTGAGAACACAGGGAGAGGAGATAGAGAAAGAGGGGAGGGAGGGAAAGAGAGACTTACTACCACTGTCACGACTCATACGCTACATCCACCAGTGGGAGGAGGTGAGAGACCGGGAACACAGGGAGAGGAGGTAGAGAAAGAGGGGAGGGAGGGAAAGAGAGACTTACTACCACTGTCACAACTCACTGGTTACATCCACCAGTGGGAGGAGGTGAGAGGCTGGGAACACAGGGAGAGGAGGTAGAGAAAGAGGGGAGGGAGGGAACGAGAGACTTACTACCACTGTCACAACTCACTGGTTACATCCACCAGTGGGAGGAGGTGAGAGACCGGGAACACAGGGAGAGGAGGTAGAGAAAGAGGGGAGGGAGGGAACGAGAGACTTAATACCACTGTCACAACTCACTGGTTACATCCACCAGTGGGAGGAGGTGAGAGACCGGGAACACAGGGAGAGGAGGTAGAGAAAGAGGGGAGGGAGGGAAAGAGAAACTTACTACCACTGTCACAACTCACTGGTTACATCCACCAGTGGGAGGAGGTGAGAGGCTGGGAACACAGGGAGAGGAGGTAGAGAAAGAGGGGAGGGAGGGAACGAGAGACTTACTACCACTGTCACAACTCACTGGTTACATCCACCAGTGGGAGGAGGTGAGAGACCGGGAACACAGGGAGAGGAGGTAGAGAAAGAGGGGAGGGAGGGAACGAGAGACTTACTACCACTGTCACAACTCACTGGTTACATCCACCAGTGGGAGGAGGTGAGAGATTGGGAACACAGGGAGAGGAGGTAGAGAAAGAGGGGAGGGAGGGAACGAGAGACTTACTACCACTGTCACAACTCACTGGTTACATCCACCAGTGGGAGGAGGTGAGAGACCGGGAACACAGGGAGAGGAGGTAGAGAAAGAGGGGAGGGAGGGAAAGAGAGACTTACTACCACTGTCACAACTCACTGGTTACATCCACCAGAGAGAAGGTAGAGGGCAGTCAGTGGAACATGCCAGAGGGGAGGTGAGAGGAGAGAGGCAGAGGCTGAGGGAGAAAGGAGAGGTCAGCGTAGTATAGGGGAAAGAGAGACCGCTACGGGGGCAGCTGATCTATCTCTTCATTGGGGAAGAGGCAAGTGTCATAAAAGGTGCCCTCGCAAGACGTCAATAAACTAAAGTGATGTCAAACTCTCCCCCTCCAGATCTTCCATATGACCTATGACCTGGCCAGTGCCATGGTGAGGATAGTCAACCTGATAGGCATGATGCTGCTGCTGTGCCACTGGGACGGATGTCTACAGTTCCTGGTTCCCATGCTGCAGGACTTCCCCCTGGACTGCTGGGTCTCCAAGAATAACATGGTGGTGAGTTACATTGGGGCGGCAGGTAGCCTAGTGGTTAGAGCGTTGGACTAGTAACCGGAAGGTTGCAAGTTCAAACCCCCGAGCTGACAAGGTACAAATCTGTCATTCTGCCCCTGAATAGGCAGTTAACCCACTGTTCCTAGGCAGTCATTGAAAATAAGAATTTGTTCTTAACTGACTTGCCTAGTAAAATAAAGGTAAAATAAAATAAATAAAACTGTGTGTCTCTCTGTCTGACTCCAAGAACAACGAGTGAGTTTGCTACATGGGTACTGAGACATGTGTGGGGGGTTGTTGACCCGCTCATAAATGGAGGGCTGGTGTGCACAGTGTGTGACATTATTGATATTGTGTTTGTGTGTGCACTGATTACGGGGTAGTGAACTGATTGTGTGTGTAGCCAGAGAGAGTGTGTGTGTAGACAAAGAGTGTGTGTGTAGACAGAGAGTGTGTAGAGGGAGAGAGTGTGTGTAGACAGAGAGAGTGTGTGTAGAGGGAGAGTGTGTGTGTGTAGAGAGATTGTGTAGAGGGAGAGAGTGTGTGTAGACAGAGAGAGTGTGTGTAGAGGGAGAGTGTGTGTGTGTAGAGAGAGTGTGTAGAGGGAGAGAGAGTGTGTAGAGGGAGAGAGAGTGTGTGTACAGGGAGAGAGTGTGTGTAGAGGGAGAGTGTGTGTGTAGAGAGAGTGTGTGTAGACAGAGAGAGTGTGTGTAGAGGGAGAGTGTGTGTGTGTAGAGAGAGTGTGTGTAGACAGAGAGAGCGTGTGTAGAGGGAGAGAGTGTGTGTAGAGGGAGAGTGTGTGTGTGTAGAGAGAGTGTGTAGAGGGAGAGAGAGTGTGTGTACAGGGAGAGAGTGTGTGTAGAGGGAGAGTGTGTGTGTAGAGTGAGAGAGTGTGTGTAGACAGAGAGAGTGTGTGTAGACAGAGAGAGAGTGTGTGTAGACAGAGAGTGTGTGTGTGTAGAGAGAGTGTGTAGAGGGAGAGAGTGTGTGTAGACAGAGAGAGTGTGTGTAAGAGAGAGAGTGTGTGTAGACAGAGAGAGTGTGTGTAGAGGGAGAGTGTGTGTGTGTAGAGAGAGAGTGTGTGTAGACAGAGAGAGCGTGTGTAGAGGGAGAGTGTGTGTGTAGAGAGAGTGTGTGTAGACAGAGAGAGTGTGTGTAAGAGAGAGAGTGTGTGTAGACAGAGAGAGAGTGTGTGGAGGGAGGGTGTGTGTGTAGAGAGAGTGTGTGTGTAGACAGAGGGAGAGAGCGTGTGTAGACAGAGGGAGAGAGAGTGTGTGTAGACAGAGAGTGTGTATCCTCGTGTCGGACGTTGTTTGCTCTCTGTGTTAGTTTATTGGTTCATGTACCAGCATGTCTGGTTGGAATAAAAGGGACTATCAACACAATAAAATATCTCCCAACTTAGAGTAGATGGAGATATAAACACGCACACATTTCGCTGACTCCCGTCTCGGCAGTGTTTCCTCAGTGGTTGCCGGGGGGACTGTTGCTAGGCCAGCTGAGGCTGAGTGTTTTCCCCCAGAGAAAGCCATGTGCTACCCACCGGACCATTTAACAGAACAGGATATAATTGGCCTCACACACACACACACACACACACAAGTAATCACAAACACAGTCACACACACACTCAGCCTGAGATAAATATGCTTCATTGCATGATTGGCTAACACACACTGGCTTGATAAGATATTTTAGAGCTATTCTATTATTATTTTCCTCTAGCTTTTTGCCTCTTATTAGTCTGTTTTACACAGCAGGAAGTAGAAAAGCAATGAGCAACTCTACCCAGCACTGTACAGCCACAGTTTTAGCCTAGGTTGTAGCTATTACCTTATCTAGTGTTGTACCACTCACCCCTCCCTCCCTTCCACCTTCTTCTCCCTCTCCCTCTTCCTCTCGGACTCCCTCTGTAGAAGGGCCTGTTTAACTCTCTCCATCTCTCCATCTCTCTCTCCACCTCTCCATCTCTCTCCACCTCTCTCCACCTCTCTCCACCTCTCTCTCCACCTCTCTCTCCATCTCTCTCTCCACCTCTCTCTCCACCTCTCTCTCCACCTCTCTCTCCATCTCTCTCCACCTCTCTCTCCATCTCTCGCTCTTCCTCTCGGACTCCTTCTGTAGAAGGGCCTGTTTAACTCTCTCTCCACCTCTCCATCTCTCTCTCCAGCTCTCTCTCCACCTCTCTCTCCATCTCTCTCTCCATCTCTCTCTTCATCTCTCTCTCCACCTCTCTCTCCACCTCTCTCTCCATCTCTCTCTCCACCTCTCTCTCTTCCTCTTGGACTCCCTCTGTAGAAGGGCCTGTTTAACTGTTAGGAATATTATGAATAAATGACTGAACAATATTCTCATTTTAAATGGAACTGTAACTAAGTAAACTTATACTCTGTTTTATTTTATCTGATTAACAATATGAGTTCATAAGAAGGGATTGTGTGACACGGACATGGAGTAATTAAAGTTAATGAACACCATTCCAACTAGGCAGAAAGGAATGGGTTGTGGATTAAGTAAGCAGATAAGGTAGTTAACCTATGGTTGAACCGACAAAACTTAGCTCTGGGGTGTTTTAGATAAGGCAGTGAGTGCATTCCTAGGTTTTCTGTTAATTAGAACTGTCAGCTAAGTGGTGATCGATAATGGTGAGGGGTCAAAAGTTAATTCAGTTATGTTGTGTGACCTGTGAGTGTGTTAGTGAGTTGGAATGAACTTTTAAACTCACTTAATTCTAGGTCGTGAGGAGGGGATTCATTCTAGAAGCAATGAAATGATGTCATGTTATTGTATATAAACTGTTGCTCGTGGTAACGTGGCAGCGCGCTCCGAGAATAAATTCTGTTACCTATTATTGATAAGACTGGTATCCGTCTATTTTATGCAAACAAGAATCTTACAAATTCTCATAAAATAGATTAAGGGAATTCAATTAATGAAAACATATTGGAATAATTAAATTACAGTAACATTAACTCTCTCTCCACCTCTCTCTCCACCTCTTCCTCTGTAGAAGGGCCTGTTTAACTCTCTCTCCACCTCTCTCTCCACCTCTCTCTCCACCTCCAGAATGATACGTGGGGAATCCAGTACTCCTATGCCCTTTTCAAGGCGATGAGCCACATGTTGTGTATTGGCTACGGTGCCCAGGCTCCAGAGGGCATGACAGACGTGTGGCTCACCATGCTCAGTATGATCATTGGTGCCACCTGCTATGCCATGTTCATCGGCCATGCCACCGCTCTCATACAGTCCCTGGACTCCTCAAGACGACAGTACCAGGAGAAAGTAAGAGATTAGGACCCTCTCTATCCCTCCCTCCCTCCAACTCTCTCTCCATTCCTCTGTCCCTTATTCTCTCTATCCAACCATTCATCAAATTAATTTGATCAAATCAAATCAAATGTATTTATATAGCCCTTCGTACATCAGCTGATATCTCAAAGTGCTGTACAGAAACCCAGCCTAAAACCCCAAACAGCAAGCAATGCAGGTGTAGACGCACGGTGGTTAGGAAAAACTCCCTAGAAAGGCCAAAACCTAGGAAGAAACCTAGAGAGGAACCAGGCTATGTGGGGTGGCCAGTCCTCTTCTGGCAGTGCCGGGTAGAGATTATAACAGAACATGGCCAAGATGTTCAAATGTTCATAAATGACCAGCATGGTCGAATAATAATAAGGCAGAACAGTTGAAACTGGAGCAGCAGCACGGTCAGGTGGACTGGGGACAGCAATGAGTCATCATGTCAGGTAGTCCTGGGGCATGGTCCTAGGGCTCAGGTCCTCCGAGAGAGAGAAAGAAAGAGAATTAGAGAGAGCATATGTGGGGTGGCCAGTCCTCTTCCGGCTGCGCCGGGTGGAGATTATAACAGAACATGGCCAAGATGTTCAAATGTTCATAAATGACCAGCATGGTCGAATAATAATAAGGCAGAACAGTTGAAACTGGAGCAGCAGCACAGC
Organism: Oncorhynchus masou masou; assembly: GCF_036934945.1. Classification (NCBI taxonomy): domain Eukaryota; kingdom Metazoa; phylum Chordata; class Actinopteri; order Salmoniformes; family Salmonidae; genus Oncorhynchus; species Oncorhynchus masou. The sequence goes on along the minus strand of NC_088241.1, from coordinate 3,952,549 downwards.
CAGGTGGACTGAGGACAGAAAGGAGTCATCATGTCAGGTAGTCCTGGGGCATGGTCCTAGGGCTCAGGTCCTCCGAGAGAGAAAAGGAGAGAATTAGAGAACGCACACTTAGATTCACACAGGACACCAAATTGGACAGGAGAAGTACTCCAGATATAACAAACTGACCCCAGCCCCCGACACATAAACTACTGCAGCATAAATACTGGAGGCTGAGACAGGAGGGGTCAGGAGACACTGTGGCCCCATCCGAGGACACCCCCGGACAGGGCCAAACAGGAAGAATATAACCCCACCCACTTTGCCAAAGCACAGCCCCCACACCACTAGAGGGATATCTTCAACCACCAACTTACCATCCTGAGACAAAGCTGAGTATAGCCCGCAAAGATTTCCGCCATGGCACAACCCAAGGGGGGGCGTCAACCCAGACAGGATGACCACATCAGTGAATCAACCCACTCAGGTGACGCACCCCTTCCAGGGACAGCATGAGAGAGCCCCAGTAAGCCAGTGACTCAGCCCCTGTAATAGGGTTAGAGGCAGAGAATCCCAGTGGAAAGAGGGGAACCGGCCAGGCAGAGACAGCAAGGGTGGTTCGTTGCTCCAGAGCCTTTCCGTTCACCTTCCCACTCCTGGGCCAGACTACACTCAATCATATGACCCACTGAAGAGATGAGTCTTCAGTAAAGACTTAAAGGTTGAGACCGAGTTTGCGTCTCTGACATGGGTAGGCAGACCGTTCCATAAAAATGGAGCTCTATAGGAGAAAGCCCTGCCTCCAGCTGTTTGCTTAGAAATTCTAGGGACAATTAGGAGGCCTGCGTCTTGTGACCGTAGCGCACGTGTAGGTATGTACGGCAGGACCAAATCAGAGAGATAGGTAGGAGCAAGCCCATGTAATGCTTTGTAGGTTAGCAGTAAAACCTTGAAATCAGCCCTTGCTTTGACAGGAAGCCAGTGTAGGGAGGCGAGCACTGGAGTAATATGTTCAAATTATTTGATGACTCCTCAAAGGCAGGAGACGGTAAAGGAACCATACTCCATTCATAAACACTCTTCCTGCTCATCCAGTCAAGTGTGTATTATACTGTAGAGAAGCAGTATAGTGTGTATTATACTGTAGTGAAGCAGTATAGTGTGTATTATACTGTAGTAAAGCACTATAGTATGTATTATACTGTAGTAAAGCACTATAATATGTATATTACTGTAGTAATGCAGTACAGTGTGTATTATACTGCAGTGAAGCAGTATAGTGTGTATTATACTGTAGTGAAGCAGTATAGTGTGTATTATACTGTAGTAAAGCACTATAGTATGTATTATACTGTAGTAAAGCAGTATAGTGTGTATATTACTGTAGTAAAGCACTATAGTATGTATTATACTGTAGTAAAGCAGTATAGTGTGTATTATACTGTAGTAAAGCACTATAGTATGTATTATACTGTAGTAAAGCAGTATAGTGTGTATATTACTGTAGTAAAGCAGTATAGTGTGTATTATACTGCAGTGAAGCAGTATAGTGTGTATTATACTGTAGTGAAGCAGTATAGTGTGTATTATACTGTAGTAAAGCAGTATAGTGTGTATTATACTGTAGAGAAGCAGTATAGTGTGTATTATACTGTAGTGAAGCAGTATAGTGTGTATTATACTGTAGTAAAGCACTATAGTATGTATTATACTGTAGTAAAGCACTATAATATGTATATTACTGTAGTAATGCAGTACAGTGTGTATTATACTGCAGTGAAGCAGTATAGTGTGTATTATACTGTAGTGAAGCAGTATAGTGTGTATTATACTGTAGTAAAGCACTATAGTATGTATTATACTGTAGTAAAGCAGTATAGTGTGTATATTACTGTAGTAAAGCACTATAGTATGTATTATACTGTAGTAAAGCAGTATAGTGTGTATTATACTGTAGTAAAGCACTATAGTATGTATTATACTGTAGTAAAGCAGTATAGTGTGTATATTACTGTAGTAAAGCAGTATAGTGTGTATTATACTGCAGTGAAGCAGTATAGTGTGTATTATACTGTAGTGAAGCAGTATAGTGTGTATTATACTGTAGTAAAGCACTATAGTATGTATTATACTGTAGAGAAGCAGTATAGTGTGTATTATACTGTAGTGAAGCAGTATAGTGTGTATTATACTGTAGTAAAGCAGTATAGTGTGTATTATACTGTAGTAAAGCAGTATAGTGTGTATTATACTGTAGTAAAGCAGCAGCAGTATAGTGTATGTATGTGTGCTTTTATTAATGCTGTATTAACATTGTATTAATGTTGTATTAACAATGTATTAACGGTATATTAACAATATATTAACGTGTATTAATGTGTAATGTATTAACGTGGTATTAACTTTGTATTAATGTTGTATTAACATTGTATTAATATTATATTGACTTTGTATTAATGTTGTATTGGCGTTGTATTAATGTTGTATTGGCGTTGTATTGACTTTGTATTAATGTTGTATTGGCGTTGTATTAATGTTGTATTGGCGTTGTATTAATGTTGTATTGGCGTTGTATTAATGTTGTATTGACGTGGTATTAATGTTGTATTGACGTGGTATTAATATTGTATTGACGTTGTATTAATGTTGTATTGACGTGGTATTAATATTGTATTGACGTGGTATTAATATTGTATTGACGTTGTATTAATGTTGTATTGACGTGGTATTAATATTGTATTGACGTTGTATTAATGTTGTATTGACGTGGTATTAATATTGTATTGACGTTGTATTAATGTTGTATTGACGTGGTATTAATATTGTATTGACGTGGTATTAATATTGTATTGACGTTGTATTAACATTGTATTGACGATGTATTGACGTTGTATTGATGCTGTATTAACGTTATATCGTTGTATTTCCGTTGTATTGACGTTGTGTTCCAGTATAAGCAGGTGGAGCAGTACATGTCATTCCATAAGCTCCCTGCAGATGTCCGTCAGAGGATTCATGAGTACTACGAGCATCGCTTCCAGGGCAAGATGTTTGACGAGGAGAACATACTGGGTGAACTCAGCGAACCACTAAAGGAGGTAACACACGCACACACACACACACACACCCGAGGCACGCACACGCACGAGGCACGCACACACGCACGAGCCATGGATACAGGCACACACGCAGGCACACACACACGCACACACACTGTTACAAGTTACGAAAGCTAGCTATAGCGTAACTAAAAAAACACCTTCTCAAACCAGTCGATTCAAACTACCTAAAACACATTTTACATGAACAAAAATTAAAACGTACTGATACAATTCAGTTCTTGTGCATTCTAACTAACTTCCCAACTCCTCCCCCCTCCCTCCCCCTCTCTTTCCCCCTCTCTTTCACCCCCTCCCTCCCTCCCCCTCTCTTCCCCCTCTCTTTCCCCCCCTCTCTTTTCCCACCTCCCTCCCCCTCTCTTTCCCCCTCTCTTTCCCCCTCTCTTTTCCCCCACCTCCCCCCTCTCTTTCCCCCTCTCTTTCCCCCCTCTCTTTCCCCCACCCCCTCCCTTCCCCTCTCTTTCCCCCTCCCTCCCCCCTTTCCCCCCCCTCTCTTCCCCCCCCTCCCTCCCCCCTCTCTTTCCCCCCTCCCTCCCCCCTCTCTTCCCCCTCTCTTTCCCCCCCCTCCCTCCCCCTCTCTCTTCCCCCTCCCTCCCCCCTCTCTTCCCCCCCTCTCTCCCCCTCTCTTTCACCCCCTCCCTCCCCCTCTCTTCCCCCTCTCTTTCCCCCTCCCTCCCCCTCTCTTTCCCCCTCCCTCCCCCCTCTTCTTCCCCCCCCTCTCCCCCCCTCTCTTTCACCCCCTCCCTCCCCCCTCTCTTCCCCCTCTCTTTCACCCCCTCCCTCCCCCTCTCTTCCCCCCCCTCTCTTTCCCCCCCTCCCTCCCCCCCTCTCTTTCCCCCCTCCCTCCCCCTCTCTTCCCCCCCCTCTCTCCCCCTCTCTTTCACCCCCTCCCTCCCCCTCTCTTCCCCCTCTCTCTCCCCCCTCTCTTTCCCCCCTCCCTCCCCCTCTCTTCCCCCACTCTCTTTCACCCCCTCCCTCCCCCTCTCTTCCCCCCTCCCTCCCCCTCTCTTCCCCCCTCTCTTTCCCCCTCTCTTTCACCCCCCTCCCTCCCTCCCCCTCTCTTCCCCCCCCTCTTTCCCCCCTCTCTTTTCCCACCTCCCTCCCCCTCTCTTTCCCCCCCTCTTTCCCCCTCTCTTTCCCCCACCCCCTCCCCCTCCCTTCCCCTCTCTTTCCCCCCCTCCCTCCCCCTCTTTCCCCCTCTCTTTCCCCCTCCCTCCCCCTCTCTTTCCCCCCCTCCCTCCCCCTCTCTCCCCCCTCTCTCCCCCCCTCCCTCCCCCTCTCTTTCCCCCTCCCTCCCCCTCTCTTTCCCCCTCCCAGGCGATAGTTAGCTTTAACTGCCGTAGCCTGGTGGCTCACATGCCGCTGTTTGCTAACGCGGACCCTAACTTTGTGACGGCAGTGCTGACCAAGCTTCGCTTCGAGGTGTTCCAGCCCAATGACTTCATCATCCGTGAGGGCACGGTGGGACGCAAGATGTACTTCATTCAACACGGACGAGTTGGCATACTCACCCGCGGAAACAAGGAGACCAAACTCAGTGACGGGTCCTACTTTGGGGGTGAGGAGAGGAGGGAGAAGGGGGAGGGAGGGGTGAGGGTAAGGACAGTCTGAGGAAAAGGAGAAGTGGAAGGGGAGAGGTGTGACTGTGAGTTAGATTAATCAGTTCTTCAATTTCTTCAACAAAATCTTATTTTATTTACTCTCTCACCCCTCTTCCCTTCTCCCCCCGCTCTCTCAGAGATCTGTTTGTTGACTCGGGGCCGGAGGACGGCGAGCGTCAGAGCAGATACATACTGTCGTCTCTACTCCCTCAGTGTGGACAGCTTCAACGAGGTCCTGGAGGAACACCCTATGATGAGGCGGGCCTTCGAGACGGTGGCCGTCGACCGGTTGGACCGCATCGGTACTAAGCCTCTCCCGATTGGCTCAAGCACCTGCCAATCGGTCCATTACTTGCATTGACTCAGTTTTCAATTCAGTTTAATTTCTATAGTGCTTTCTGCAAAGATCTTGCCAGCGAATAGCATTTTTTGAATCAATTCAGATTTTATTTGTAAATGACCTTACAGTTGCAGAAGCCCTTCAAGGCAGGTTAAGGGAAAGAGAAACTATTTTCCCTTTTGTATTTGCACATAATGTGACATTTGAAACGTCTTTATTATTTTGGAACTTTAGTGAATTTACTGTTTACCTTAAATTTGTATTGTTTTTTTTCACTTTTGTTTATTATCTCCTATTAAAATATGTTCCCCATGCCAATAAAGCCCTTTGAATTGAATTGAATTGAGAAACTGCTAGAAAAACAGAGAGCTGTTAGAACAGAGCGCTAGAGCAGATACCTGGTTCTGTTTGTGATCTTTAATCAGCCACTCAGCCCTGTCAGCCTCGTTACAACTGTGTTGTTTGACCCTCACTTTAGTTTCTACCACTTTCTTCTTGCTCTTGTTTTCCTCCATTTGTGTCAGACAGGAACAGTATCCATCCCCTCCATCAGTTTGTTTCTGTTTTGATCGTTTCATTCTATTCTCTTCTCTCTTCTTTGTTCTCCTCTGCAGGTAGGAAGAACTCTATCCTGATGAGGAAGCCGTCCCAGGCGGGTTCCATGGCGGGGGCAGCGGTTTGGGGCGTGGGGGTCGAGGAGGAGGGGGGGCGGGGCTAGGCATGGGAGGGCTGGGCTCCTGTGACAGCATGCTGGTTCAGCAGACCGTTAAACACGACAGCATGCCAGCCATGCAGGAGGCCATCGCTGCTGCCGCTGCAGGAAGGGGAGGGGCCACGGGAGGAAGTGGTACGGTCTCCCCTAGGCCCCACCCACTGATCTGGGCTCCACTGATCCACGCTCCGCTCCAGACGGTGGCCGCTACGACTAACGTGTCCATCGCCCTCATGCACCAGCAGCAGCAGCAACAGCAGCTTCAACATCAGCTACAGCAGCAACATGCGCTAGGAGGCGCTATATTCCTCCCCTCCATCTCTCCATCGCCCTCCGTCTCCTTCCCCCTCTCCCCCCCGCGGCCCCCTGTCCTGCAGCCCCTGCGCCCCTCTGTGAGTTCCCTCATTGGGATGATGGGAGTAGGAGGGATGGCGGGGCTGTCCCCTAGAGGGTTTCCTGCCTTCCCCTCCCCCTCGCCCTTCCCCATGGTCCCCCCGGGAGGTGTGATATCACCCCCTGTTGCTCAAACCCCACCCACACCGGCCTCCTCTGTTTCCACGTCGCTCCAATTAGGAAAGACCCTGCACTACAGTCTCCACCTCCACCCGGAAAACTCTTCAGTAATGTGTGGAACCCCAGGAATCCCCAAGGTAGGAGGGGCCACCACAACCCATCTGTTCTACCACGTGAATCCAACTGCAGCCACCAGTGTCATGTCAGACACTTGCAGTTCCATGGCTGGCCAGCATGGGGCCAAGGAGGCGCTATTGCGTCACGGAGGCAGCAGCAACCAGGGCCTGCCTGCACTTGGGAGGCTCACCCAGGAGGCCAGGCTCCTCTCCGCCTCGCAGCCCACCCTGCCTCATCGATCCTGGGCAAGCATGCAGCCTCACCCCTCTCTCCAGCGGAAGGCCTCTGGAGGTAACCTGCTGCCAGCCTCGTTCCTGGCTGGGATGCAGCTAGCCAGGGGTGGCAGTGTGGGGGTGTTGACTACTCCCCTACCAGTACAAGTCTCAGCACAACGGTTACAGATGCCCCCATTCAATGCACAGATACAAGCACATAACCTGGGCTCTGTACAGCCCATCCCTGATCATGTCTCTACACACTGCCCTGCACACACACACACAGCCACACACACACATACTGTCGCTGTACCTGCAGCCACACCCACATCAGCTTCTCCCCTGGCCTCCTACACCCCCTCCTCTGCTCCCACTCCTTTCTCCCTCATCCCAGCCCTGCCACTGACCCCTCGCCCCAAACCCACCCCTACACCCCCATCTTGCTCCTCCTCTCCTCCCCCCTGCTCCATCCCTCCCTCTTCCGGAACTACTCCACTCACCTCAACCCCTCGCCCCAAACCCATCCCTACACCTCCCCTGTGCTCTTCTTCCCCCTCTCCCTCCTCCACTCCCCCTCCCTCCTCTGTCAGTGCCCCTCTCTCACTTCCACAAACCCATGGGCGCAAGTCCTCTCTCGCGTCCCCCTCTCCCCCCTCCTCTTCCCTACCTTCCTCTCCCACTCTTCTTCAGAGCCCCCTAATCAAGCCCTCCCCTACACCCCCCTCTCCTTACCCTCTATCTGGGCCCACCCCTACCCCCTCTAAAGCCTTTACCCCTATCCAGACTCGTACCCCTACCCCTACCCTCTCTCAACACTCCAATCGTCCCTCTACCCCTATTTCTACTCCTGTTCCCATTCAGAGCCAAACCCTAACTGCAACCCCCATCCCAGCCCCCACCCCAGCCTCCACTCCCACCCCAGCCTCCACTCCCACCCCAGTCCCCACCCCAGCCTCCACTCCCACCCCAGCCTCCACTCCCACCCCAGCCCCCACCCCAGCCTCCACTCCCACCCCAGCCTCCACTCCCACCCCAGTCCCCACCCCAGCCTCCACTCCCACCCCAGCCTCCACTCCCACCCCAGCCTCCACTCCCATCCCAGCCCCCACCCCAGCCTCCACTCCCACCCCAGCCTCCACTCCCACCCCAGCTCCAAAGCTGACCGCAGCCGTAACACCTGTCCAAACCTCCACTACCACCCTCCCACCCACTCAGTTGGTCCCAGGACCTGCCACCTCCCTCCCTCAAACCTCTTGCCCCCCAGCCACCTCTGCCCCCTCCGCCTCCCCCAAGGGGGGCAAGAAGGACCCGTAGCTGCCTCAGACAGGGAAAGACTAATAGGGACTGAGAGAAAAACTGCCTGCCAACATGTGATGGTCCTGGAGGAAATGATCTGATTGGAGGATGGACTTTTCAGGACAGATATAATGTGTAGGTTGTGTCACCAAACACCCCATGCCCCAATTAAAGTAGCACACTGTAAGGAATAGGGTACTGCAGATTTGAGTTCAACAAACTATCCTCCAAACAGTCCATGACTTGCGACTAGGTTTTAACAGTTGTTGCCAACATGGCATGCCAAAATTCTAGATTCAAACCGAGTTCGGCACACTCTGTATATCTATGGCTCTGGTGACTAGGGCAGGCTAGAGTAGAATCACAGTTTATATTTGAAGTCCAAACATATAGATACATATCTGTGTAAGTGATTGTTGGAGCAAGCAAGAGAGATGAAGTGGAAGATAATGGCAGCACACAGTGGGATACAGCTGTCAGAAAAGACGAGGACGATGATGACAAAGATAGAAATGGGGCTCGTTGCATCTTGCTGCTGATTGGAGGAGGGTTAGTTGGTCAATTCTAAGGCGACCAATAAGATAGGCACTTCCTGATTTCCAGCTTCCCCTCCCTTTTGCCTCTCGCTCTTCACCAAAGTGTAATATTTTGTCATTATATGATTAATCATAGTATGAGATCACTAATCACTGTAAAGTTAGTCATCATATTGATCAGTAACTATAGGAGCGATTGATCCACTTGTAGTTTTGTTGTCCAAGTTGTGTGGTGTTTAGCTTCGTTGTTCACACAACTTCTGTAACTGAATTGTGTTTTTTGGTGCAACACTTAATACTGCTCCCTCGTAAACTGTGGATGTGGATTTATTTGTTCCGCCTAGCTTCCTGTAAATGCATGTGTCTCTCTCTATTCCCTCCTCTTCCCTCGTTCCTCACCTCCTCTGGCTCCTGTCTGCTTTCATCCTGTCTTTCATCTCTGTCTGTCTGATCCTCCTTTCATCTTTCACAGAGCTTTTGTAGTTAACTACTGTTCCAGAGACATTCACAGATGCTCTCTACCTCTCTCCATCTCTGACTTTTCCCTCTCTCTACTGTAGCTCTCTCTATCATTCCCTCCCTCCATCCATCCATCCATCCATCCATCCCTCCCCCTCCTTTCTTCCCTCCCTTGTCCTGGTGTCATGTCCAGTGCTGTTTGATGTTTTCTGTGGGTAGCAACAGAGCATTCCTCTTTTAACCCTTGATACCATGTTGCCTAGATTATATTTAAGGACCAAATGTTTTATTTGTGATCACAGCTTTAGCTTTTGAGCAAAATCAATGAAATGATAGTTGTTGATGATGATGTTATTGATGATGATGTTATTGATTATGTTGAGGATGACCATGATGATGGTGACGGGAAGAATGTTTTTGATGATAGCTAGAATAAAGCACATTTAGAAAGTCAGTGTGTCTTTGGTGCATTGAGAAGAAGGCGAGAGAGAAAGTGTGTGTGTGTGTGTGTGTGTGTGTGTGTGTGTGTGTGTGTGTGTGTGTGTGTGTGTGTGTGTAATACACTGCCTGACCCTCCTGACTATCTCTCTCCCTCACTCCATCTAATCTGTGTTCAAGGGGGTTCAAGAGTCTCATTTCCACACTATGTTGTGTTTGGCGGTGATTTATTTATTTTTCACCTTTGGAGGATTGCGAGGCATTAGAATGTTGGATTTACATTAAGGCCTGGAATTAAATATTGTACTGAAGGGAACAATCATGATCTTTGGAGGGATGCATGATTGTTAGAGGGATGTATAGGGACTTACTGTGTACATTCTACTCTGTTCTAAAGGGACTCTGAGGCTGTTCTCAGACATTTTCTTAGCAAATACTATATACAGCAAATACTATATACAGAATACAAAACAACTTTGTTCATACCTTTGGATTTAAATCTAGAGATTAAAGATCTATATACTTTAAACCTATAACAATAGACTGTATAGCTACTCTTGTGAGAGATGTAGGTCTACCCTTCAGACACATTAAGCAGTGAACGCTTGTAAGTACCAAGCTGTCATCTACACATTGACCACTAGATGGGGTTCAGCACCTAAACCAGACTCCTGTCTGCATTCCAGGAAAAGGTAGCAGTTTAGGATAGCCACATAGTTAATGTTACACCTTGTATTACCTTCACCATGGTGAGGTCTGTCAGCCCCTTAAATTGAGATGAGATAAGAGAGCTGTGGAGATATATATTTGGAGAAATGTAAAGAGATATTGCATATTTGGAGAGATGTGTAGACATGTATATTTGGAGAGGTGTGAAGAGATGTTGTATATGTGGAGAGATGTTGTATATGTGGAGAGATGTGAAGAGATGTTGTATATGTGGAGAGATGTTGTATATGTGGAGAGATGTGAAGAGATGTTGTATATGTGGAGAGATGTGAAGAGATGTTGTATATGTGGAGAGATGTTGTATATGTGGAGAGATGTGAAGAGATGTTGTATATGTGGAGAGATGTTGTATATGTGGAGAGATGTGAAGAGATGTTGTATATGTGGAGAGATGTAGATCTGGAGAGATGTCTATTTTGAGAGATGTGGAGAGATGGTGTATATGTGAAGAGATAAGGTATATGTGGAGAGATGTTGTAGATTTGGAGAGATGTATATTTTGAGAGATGTGGAGAAAGGTTGTAGTATATGTGGAAAGATGTGGAGTGTGTAGCAGCATGTAAGAGGTTAACAGCAGTGTCAGACCACAGGATTAGTAGAGAATAAATAGGACTGTAATTGCTGCCTGTCACTCTGGCTCTGAACTAGAGGACCTGCGGGGAAGTCCTATTCTGGGGCCTCAGCACTGGAATCACACCGGAATGTCTTAGAGGACCACCTAAGGCTTGCAGGACATGGACAGAAAGAGAAATGGATTGCAATGATTTATTCAGTATATATTTCAGTGTGTTAAGGATTGTGTGTGTATTTGCAGTGTGTGTGTGTCTCCCTGCAGAGAGTGAGGTGACAGTGGAAACTCTGATCCTCCATCATGTAACAGGTTATTAAGTCTATAAGGGTAGGCTTGGATTCAGCACACCCAGGTGGGTCACACGCTCCTCTTGACTACTGGACCAACTGTGTGAGGGTGTGCATTAGTTCCACTACTGTCAGTGCATTTGAACTTCTGCAAGGAAATCCTTCATTTGATTCTTTGCTTAATGAAATTGAATTCAGGGAGATTTTGGGGGACAATAAAACAATATTTTAACTTTGTAGATGAACAACAAGGTTACCCACTGTGCACAGAAGTCAGTCTAGTATTGATTTACATTTGTTTGAGTTGTCAACCAACGTGAATTCAATGTGAAATCAACAAAAACATTTCACCATGTCATTGGATTTACAGTGCCTTGCGAAAGTATTTGGCCCCCTTGAACTTTGCGACCTTTTGCCACATTTCAGGCTTCAAACATAAAGATAGAAAACTGTATTTTTTTGTGAAGAATCAACAACAGGTGGGACACAATCATGAAGTGGAACGACATTTATTGGATATTTCAAACTTTTTTAACAAATCAAAAACTGAAAAATTGGGCGTGCAAAATTATTCAGCCCCTTTACTTTCAGTGCAGCAAACTCTCGCCAGAAGTTCAGTGAGGATCTCTGAATGATCCAATGTTGACCTAAATGACTAATGATGATAAATACAATCCACCTGTGTGTAATCAAGTCTCCGTATAAATGCACCTGCACTGTGATAGTCTCAGAGGTCCGTTAAAAGCGCAGAGAGCATCATGAAGAACAAGGAACACACCAGGCAGGTCCGAGATACTGTTGTGAAGAAGTTTAAAGCCGGATTTGGATACAAAAAGATTTCCCAAGCTTTAAACATCCCAAGGAGCACTGTGCAAGCGATAATATTGAAATGGAAGGAGTATCAGACCACTGCAAATCTACCAAGACCTGGCCGTCCCTCTAAACTTTCAGCTCATACAAGGAGAAGACTGATCAGAGATGCAGCCAAGAGGCCCATGATCACTCTGGATGAACTGCAGAGATCTACAGCTGAGGTGAGAGACTCTGTCCATAGGACAACAATCAGTCGTATATTACACACATCTGGCCTTTATGGAAGAGTGGCAAGAAGAAAGCCATTTCTTAAAGATATCCATAAAAAGTGTCATTTAAAGTTTGCCACAAGCCACCTGGGAGACACACCAAACATGTGGAAGAAGGTGCTCTGGTCAGATGAAACCAAAATTGAATTTTTTGGCAACAATGCAAAACGTTATGTTTGGCGTAAAAGCAACACAGCTCATCACCTTGAACACACCATCACCACTGTCAAACATGGTGGTGGCAGCATCATGGTTTGGGCCTGCTTTTCTTCAGCAGGGACAGGGAAGATGGTTAAAATTGATGGGAAGATGGATGGAGCCAAATACAGGACCATTCTGGAAGAAAACCTGATGGAGTCTGCAAAAGACCCGAGACTGGGACGGAGATTTGTCTTCCAACATGACAATGATCCAAAACATAAAGCAAAATCTACAATGGAATGGTTCAAAAATAAACATGAATCCAATCGATAATCTGTGGAAAGAACTGAAAACTGCTCTCCATCCAACCTCACTGAGCTCGAGCTGTTTTGCAAGGAGGAATGGGAAAAAATGTCAGTCTCTCGATGTGCAAAACTGATAGAGACATACCCCAAGCGACTTACAGCTGTAATCGCAGCAAAAGGTGGCGCTACAAAGTATTAACTTAAGGGGGCTGAATAATTTTGCACGCCCAATTTTTCAGTTTTTGATTTGTTAAAAAAGTTTGAAATATCCAATAAATGTCGTTCCACTTCATGATTGTGTCCCACTTGTTGTTGATTCTTCACAAAAAAATACAGTTTTATATCTTTATTTTTGATGCCTGAAATGTGGCAGAAGGTCGCAAAGTTCAAGGGGGCCGAATACTTTCGCAAGGCACTGTAGGTTATAAATTGGATGGAAAAATAGAAAATGCCTTTACGTTGATGATTTTTTTTTCAATTCTAATCCAATTAGTTTTCCACGTTGAAATGACATTTTGGCCCATTTGGTAGTGTGAATTGCAGTAACACACACGTCACACACACCACACACAACAGCAGCCAGATAGGTAGCCAGACCGCAGACTGAGCACAGATTTAAGGTTAGGGGGCGGCAAGGGGAAGGTGGGCTGGGTGGGCTGGGTGGGTAAACCACAAGATGTTATGTTTAGACTTCCCATCACTTCACAATCTGCCATCTCTCTCTCACACACACACAGGGGAGGTGTTTGAGAGAAGGGGGGTGTATGCAGGAGCAAAGAGCAAGATGCAAAACTTAGAAAGGATAAGGTGATTCCTTCTGCTGTGTAGTTACCACTTCAAACAGGAAGCTGATGTGTGTGTAGTTTGCTACGAGGGGAGGGGTGTGTGCGCTGTGCTGTGACTCTAACCTCATTCTCGCTCTTGTGTGTCTCAAGATTCTTGCATCAGCCCTGTGTTGTCATACACTCTTCAGTCTCCTTCTGCACTGGAAACAGTGAATCACTTACAGTAGAAAATGTCCTCTTTACCAAAAATTGGATTTTGAATTGCCTTCAGTATATCACAAGATCACAAACGTACACACACACACACACACAGTGAGATATTATTCTTACATGAAAGTCCCCCAGCGGTTTCAGTAGAGTGGGTGTCCCCCAGCTACTGTAACCTGTACTGCTTTAGTCTTCTCAGAATTTGGGGCGAAGTCTCTAAGAGTTATTATAAGGAGATTGGAGTTATTTTAACACTCAGCAAGCCACCATGAGACTGCTGCTTTGTCATAGCTGTCGGTAAATATATGGCAGGGGATGTGACCTGAGGCTGAGTAGTAGCCTACATATCTACTGTATGTGCACCTGCTGGTTTCTCTGTCTCTATGGTCACCTCTTGTCTTGGTCGCCATGGCTTCATTTGCAAATGAAATGCTTAAAGTGCGCATAGAGAGAGAGATGCAGGGAGGTGGGAAAGAGAGAGAGAGAGATGTACAGTAACGGCCAGACAGAGGCAGTTATTAAACAGCACGAGCACCATAAATAGCGCGTTTAAATAAGGCGATCCATTTCAAGTGGAAATGTCCGCTGCAGCTGGCACACGCATATGCCCTCAAACGATTATCTCCATCTCTGTGCCCAGCTCTTAGCCCCGCTGTGATCCCTCACAGACCTTCAACCTGCCCCGCGAGTCTCTATAACAACATGCCCACCTCGGCCCTCCTTCCCTCCCACCTCGCTACGACAGACACTGCCGCTGGCCTATCGCACCGTGGCCGACCCCTGTGCCCTGCCCACCCCAGCGGTCCCTCTCCAGCCCCGCCAGAGCCAATCCGCGGCGGGGTGTAAAGTAGGGCAAGCCGCTTCCTGGTTCAAGGAGGAGCTGCCTGGAGTTGGAATGGGCCAGCGGAGTCAGATAGGGGGGAGAACAGCCCAGCGAGCCGGCGGTCTGCAAAGAGAGAGCCGATGCAGGGGGATATAAACGCCGGCAGAGAGACAAGAAGAAGCTGATATTACAGAGAACTCCCGGGCAATACGTGGTTCGTCAGAGGGACTGGTGTGAGATTTTGGACAGTGCCGAGAGAGCGGTGACCCCCGGGGAGCGACGAGGGGGGGAGAGAGGCTGGTGGGAGTGAATCCAGGAAGTACAGAAGCCGGTCAGGTGGGACGCGACGAGATAACATAGGTGACACCGGCGCACAGGTAAACCCGCTCCCTCACTCGCTCTCTGTTTTGTGGGGTTATTATGGAATTCTTAAAGTTAGGACTTTACGCTTGTCTTTCCCATTTTCTAGAACAACTGCTCCTGACCCCCCCCCCCCCCCGGTCCTTACCGGGGTTACGGGAGGACTACGTCATGGGTATTCGGTAACTCCTGTGTGACGTGTCGACAATTTCTCCCTATGATTTTCGTGCTCTCTTTTCCTAGAGGCTTATTTTGACACACGAACACATACTATTTCAATGACATTAGCAGAGAATATTTATGTGATCTCAGGTTAGTTGCTCTGTGTTGCTACCTGTGTGGATGTGGCCAGGTGAACAAGCAGGGTCGACGGGTACACTTCTGGAGGCTTGGCTTCTAATTATAGCAGCGAACACCGGCTGACATCCAAAACCTAACCTGTTCTCACGCACATCGCCGGCCTCTGTAGGCAATAAGCCATGTGCTCCACCACAGGGCAACTTTGGCCACGAATTCTATTATTCCACGACCCTTTCAGTGGGCTATGCTGTTGTCACCACACGTTGACATATCCTTTATCTTAAATTCTATAGCTCTGTTGCTGATGTAATGTTCTTGAAATGTATATATGTATATTAATGCTGGATGGATGAGGGCTTTTAAATGTATAAAACTTAGGCTATGGATGTGTGTGTGTGTGTGTGTGTGTGTGTGTGTGTGTGTGTGTGTGTGTGTGGGTTGCTGACTCGCCCCTCTTGTGGTACAGACAGACCTGATGAACCTGCCAAACTGGCTTGGGTTTGGTCCTCTGTCTGAGTTTGTTGTTTGATATACCACTTTATGGACACCATGTTATTAGTCCAATCCACTGAAGGGTTTCTGGTCTACAATGTTTATTTTTCACACAATAGTTCTCCAAACAGTGTTGGGTCTAGACCTGAACTTCAGTGCACCTGGAAGGAATAAGGAAAACATTTGCCCTGTAACAGTATGTAGGCTAATATTTGTACTGTGGGTTTCCGTGTGTGATCTTGACAAATAGGTATCGATGTCTTTGATGCAGATTAGATTTGTCACCAACCCCAACTCTGTGAATAATTCCACTATTTAGTGTGAGAGATGGAAGGGAGAAGAGAGCGACAAGCAGAATCATTGTTCTGCACTGTCAACCCTAATTGCCACTTGTCTGAATTGAAGCATTCTTACTACCAACTAAATGACAGTTGGGAGACCTGGAAAGTCTGTGTAGACCGTCTTTGGCTTAGTGGTAACTGATCTACCCCTCCCTCTCTTCTCATCTCTCCTTCTGGTGTCATAGTAACTTAATTACTCCGGTCATTTACTAGATCGGAGTGTTCTCATGACCCCTCTCTCTCCCTACCACACACATGTTCACATGTACACACTCACAAACACCAAATTACATTTACATGCACCTTCTCAATTATGACAGATAATGGGTATAGTCTCTGCTCTTGCCACTGAGTATGGGATAGTGCAGTGTGTGTCTGAGGTCCTACACAGGTGTGTGCTGTGCCTGTTTCCCAGCCCTGTTCATTGTTAGTGTAGGCCACTTCTGCTCTGTGGTCTGGTGAAGTGGGAAGTGGTCTTTCTCCATCCCCCACCTGCTCTGTTCTCTTCCCTGAACCCCTCACCATGTCTAACACATCATCTGACACACTGTGTGTTTAGGTTCATTTTCTTTCTTTTTATTCACTCTTTATATACCACTTCTCGTTTATCTTTTGATCTCCTGTTTGTCTCTCTTTTCCTTCACCTTATTCCCTCAGTGTTTGACCCCTTTCCTTCCCGGTGTCTCTGTCTCACCAATCAGATATTAAATACTGTGCCTAGAGAAAGTATTCAACCCTCTTGACTTATCCAAAGTTTCGTTGCATCAAAGTGCGATTATAAATGGATTTAATTGTTATTTCTTTTGTCAACGATCTAAACAAAATACTCTGATGTCCAAGTAGAAGAAAAATTCCCACATTTTGTTGTGTTTAATAGTCTGAAATTTAAAATTGTTTCAATTGAGATTTTTTGGTCACTGATCTACAGACAATACCCTATAATGTCAAAGTGGAATTATGTTTTTTTTAAAACATTTTTACAAATGAATTACAAATAAAAAGCTGAAATGTCTTGAGTCAGTAAGTATTCAACCCCTTTGTTATAGGAAGCCAGGAGTCCAAATTTGCTTAACAAGTCACATAATAAGTTGCATGGACTCACTCTGTGTGCAATAATAGTGTTTAACATGATTTTTAAATGACTACCTCATCTCTGTATCCCACACACACAATTATCTATAAGGTCGAGCAGTGAATTTCAAACCCAGATTCAACCATTGTCCTGCTGAAAGGGGAATCCATCTCTCAGTGTCTGGTGGAAAGCAGACTGAATCAGGTTTTCCTCTAGGATTTTACCTGTGCTTAGCTCCATTCAATTTATTTATTTATCCTGAAAAACTCCCCAGTCCTTAACGATTACAAGCATACCCATAGGAAGATGCAGTCACCATTATACTTGAAAATATGGAGAGTGGTACTCAGTAATGTGTTGGATTTGCCCTCAACATGAGTTGCTATGCCACATTTTTTGCAGTATTACTTTAGTGCCTTGTTGCAAACAGGATGCCTGTACAGAATATTTTTTGCCAATTAGGTTAGTATTGTGGAGTAACTACAATGCTGTTGATCCATACTCTGGTTTCTCCCATCACAGCCATTAAACTCTTTTTAACTGTTTTACTGTCACCACTGGCCTCATGGTGAAATCCCTGAGAGGTTTCCTTCCTCTCCAGCAACTGAGTTATGAAGGACGCCTGTATCTCTGTAGTGACTGGGTGTATTGATACACCATCCAAAGTGTAATTCATAACTTTACAATGCTCCAAGGGATATTTAATGTCTGCTCTTTAATTTTTTTTTACCCATTTACCAATAGGCACCCTTCTTTGTGAGCCATTGGAAAACCTCCCTGGTCTTTGTGGTTGAATACAGTGCATTCAGAGCCCTTCACTTTTGTCACATTTTGTTACTTTACAGCCTTATTCTAAAATGGATTAAAACATTTTTTTCCTCTCATCAATCTACACACAATTCCACATAACGACAAAACCAAAACAGGTTTCTAGAAATATCACATTTACATAAATATTCAGACCCTTTACTCAGTACTTTGTTGAAGCACCACCAAGCCGCTTGGATATTATGCTACAATCTTGACACACTTGTATTTGTGGAGTTTCTCACATTCTTCTCTGCAGATCCTCTCAAGCTCTGTCATGTTGGATGGGGAGCGTCGCTGCACAGCTATTTTCAGGTCTCTTCAGAGATGTTCAATCGGGTTCAAGTCCGGGCTCTGGCTGGGCCACTCAAGGTCATTCAGAGACTTGCCCCGAAGCCACTCCTGCATTGTCTTGGCTGTGTGTTTAGGGTTGTTGTCCTGTTAGAAGGTGACCCTTCGCCCCAGTCTGAGGTTCTGAGCGCTCTGGAGCAGGTTTTCATCAAGGATCTCTGTGCTTTGCTCCGTTCATCTTTCCCTCAATCCTGACTAGTCTCCCAGTTCCTGCCGCTGAAAAACATCAACAAAG
This sequence comes from Oncorhynchus masou masou, assembly GCF_036934945.1. Classification (NCBI taxonomy): domain Eukaryota; kingdom Metazoa; phylum Chordata; class Actinopteri; order Salmoniformes; family Salmonidae; genus Oncorhynchus; species Oncorhynchus masou. The sequence goes on along the minus strand of NC_088241.1, from coordinate 3,934,336 downwards.
CATGATTCTGCCACCACCATGCTTCACTGTAGGGATGGTGCCAGGTTTTTTCCAGACTTGGCATTCAGGCCAAAGACTTCAATCTTGGTTTCATCAGACCAGAGAATCTTGTTTCTCATGGTGTGAGAGTCCTTTTGGTGCTTTTTTGGCAAACTCCAAGCATGCTGTCATGTGCCTTTTTACTGAGGAGTGGCTTTTGTCTGGCCACTCTACTATAAAGGCTTGATTGGTGGAGTGCTGAAGAGATTGTTGTCCTTCTGGAAGGTTCTCATCTTCACAGAGGAACTCTGGAGCTCTGTCAGAGTGACCATCAGGTTCTTGGTCACCTCCCTGACCAAGGTCCTTCTCCCCCGATTGCGCAGTCAGTTCTAGGAAGAGTCTTGGTGGTTCCAAACTTCTTCCATTTAAGAATGATGGAGGCCTCTGTGTTTTCGGGGACCTTCAATGCTGCAGAAATGTTTTGGTACCCTTCCCCAGATCTGTGCCTCGACACAATCCTGTCTCTGAGCTCTACGGACAAGTCCTTCGACCTCATGGCTTGGTTTTTGCTCTGACATTAACTGTCAACTGTGGGACCTTATATAGACAGGTGTATGTGCCATTCCAAATCATGTCCAATCAATTGAATTTACCATAGGTGACAAATCAAGTTGTAGAAACATCTCAATAATTATAATTTGAACAGGATGCACCTGAGATCAATTTGAAGTCTTATAGCAAAGGGTCTGAGTACTTGTGTAAATAAGGTATTTCTAATTTTTAATAAATTAGCAAAATAAAAATGTTTTTCACTTTGTCGTTATGGGGTATTGTGTGTAGATTTTATGAGGAAAAACAAGATTTAATCAATTTTAGAATAAGTCTGAAACGTAACAAAATGTAGAAAGGGTGAAGGAGTCCTGAATTCTTTCAGAATGCACTGTACACTATGTGCTTGAAATTCACTACTCGACTGAGGGACCTTACACATAATTCTATGTCTGGGGTACAGAGATGGGGTGGTCATTCATATCATGTTAACCACTACTATTGCACACAGAGTGAGTCGCTGCAATTTATTATGTGATTTGTTAAGCAAATTTGTACTCCTGAACCTATTTTGGCTTGCCATAACAAAGAGGTTGAATACTTATTGACTCAAGGCATTTTGACATTTTTATAAATTAATAATCTAAATTCCCCTTTGACATTCTAGGATATTGTGTGTAGATTAGTGACACAAAATCTCAATTTAATCCATTTTAAATTCAGGCTGTAACACAAAAAAAAGGGGTTGAATAGTTTCTGAAGGCACTGTATGTGTATCCTTGTGTCAATCTGTCAGTCCTCTGGGATCAATAAAGTTTGTTCAAATCATCTAACCATCCAAACATCTCATCCCCTCAGCTTTGTATCCCTGGAAACCTTTTGGCTCCGCTGGAGAAGAACAGAAACAGGAAGAAGTGGAAAATAGAGAGGGAGGAAGAGAGCAGGGACCCGTCCTCCTCTGAGTTTATGGACTGGAGGTAAGAGGTGTGGAATGTTGATTGTTGCACATTAACTGCATTGAACTAAAGAAAGTATTATTGTCCCAGTTGCTGACAGTGCCTGTCCTACTATAGGTGTAGAAACTAGAGATTATATGACATGGCTGCCCTGGGGTGATGCAGGCCACTCTCATAAAAAAGAAAAATCAGTGAACCTTCATACATGTAAAATGTGTTGAATTAGGGCACCCCCATAAGATACTGATTTTAGTGCAGTCCAGTATGTGTCAGGAAGGAACCCTCCAGAGTCTTACCCTGTCTTCTTTCACTGATTCTCAGCCAGGGTTTTGGACTCAGTGTTTGGAATACGGTTCACTTGAACACGCAAATCCAAGGGCCAGCAATGGCTACATTTACATAAAGTCATTTAGCAAACGCTGTACTTAGAGTTAGTGTGTGGGTGGGTGTGTGTGTGTTTGCGAGCAAGTGACAGATCATGTGATTGGGGCCGTGCAGAAGTGTGACCAGTGTGTGTGTGTTATAGTAGGGTGGTGAGGGTGGTGGTTGTTGGGGGGTGTAACAACAGTGAATGGTCTTTAAAGGAAAGAGGAACATTTTAAGATAAGACACACACACACACACACACAATTCCAGTAAGTATATGAATTAGGGCATGTGGCCCCGTATATAAATTCCCCCTGTTCACAATAGGGGTTTCAGTTTCAGATACATACAGTAGGCTGAGTGGGAGGACAAGACAGGGGGAGGGAGAGGGGGAGGACAAAGTCCCCCTCTTTACTCAGCATCAGCAGATTTAAGAGCTTCCTTCCTTTCCTTCTATACATTTGATATGAAGGAGTAAAGGTATCTTCCTCTCATCCCCCCCATCATCCCTTCATACATACATCTCCCTGTTCCCCTACACCACCCATTCAGTCCTCCTTTATCTGCTCAGCTCCTTCATCCATCCATACTCCCTTTCCATATTCCCTCATTTTCCCACTCCTAGAAGGGTTGAACTTTTAGACTACTCTATTAGCGCCATCATAGAGTTTCTGCATATTATCCATTATTCCATTCACACACAGAGGTCAGAGTCAGGGACAGGGACATGTTCTGTTTGGTTATTACCATATAAGGGCAGTAAAAACATTTGAACCAATACACTTCATGTAGGCCTTAACCATAATGTCGAGATGCTGTGCCACTGACTAAGGTACTCTACTGAATGTTCATGGACCCCACAGCCTAGTTTGCCTCCAGTAGATCTGTCTCACTAGAGGAAGTAGTGCATTTGGCGTTTCTCCTTTTTCAGTCTCCAGTTTCTGTTGTGTTTCACAGCCCTATCTCTCTCTCTCGACCACCGGCCTGCCAGCCTACCAACGCACACCACCCGCCTACTGCCGGGGGGGATGGAAGAGCAGGAAGTGGCAATACTTGACTTCCTGTAATGACAGACACCCCTTTAAGATGAAAAGAGTGTCAAAAAGTAGTGACAGAGAAGAGGATTTGTTTTTCTGGTAATGGAGTAACTGTTGGTGTAGATAGTGAGGGGCGCTGCTCATAAACAGGTACAGTGAGCCAGCGGTTCAGGGAAAGAGACAATGACACACCACCGAGAATCATCTCCTGGATCTTGTTGTGAAAATGACCCCTAACCTTTTAGATACATTTTGATGAGAAATGACAGCTTGATGTTGTAGCTGTTGTAAGTACAGTACCATGAGAAGGCAGTAATCCAGACATTGAGAGTGCGGTTTTTAATTCGCTAAGCACCAGTAGAATTTTCCCCGTCAATGTTTGAATCTTTAGTCAAAGTGCTGTACTGCTGTAATTGGACGAGAGATGGGTGGGTGTTCTGACCAGTGACAGGAATGCAGACATTCTGTTGTGTTTCTCAAAGGACAGCTGAAATAGAATATGCAGTTATGTATCAACCCTTTCAGCCACGGATTACAGTAAAAGCAACCGCTCACCCCCCTGTTGACAAAGCCCAGAAAACACTACTACAGTATCGTCCTGATGATGTCAACGAAGTGTTCCGCCTTTTGAGCTTTACGACCTCTGATTGGGACTGTGAAACTAAACACACACTGTTCGTCACATGTTGACATGGTCTGGAGAGGATATCAGACTAACTGTCATTGTTTTTTTATACTCTAGTTTCCATTTCCCTGTCCCCTACCGCTATCAATATCTCTCTTTCTCCCTGTCCCCTACCGCTATCAATATCTCTCTTTCTCCCTGTCCCCTACCGCTATCAATATCTCTCGTTCTCCCTGTCCCCTACCACTATCAATATCTCTCGTTCTCCCTGTCCCCTACCGCTATCAATATCTCTCTTTCTCCCTGTCCCCTACCGCTATCAATATCTCTCTTTCTCCCTGTCCCCTACCGCTATCAATATCTCTCTTTCTCCCTGTCCCCTACCGCTATCAATATCTCTCTTTCTCCCTGTCCCCTACCGCTATCAATATCTCTCTTTCTCCCTGTCCCCTACCGCTATCAATATCTCTCTTTCTCCCTGTCCCCTACCACTATCAATATCTCTCTTTCTCCCTGTCCCCTACCACTATCAATATCTCTCTTTCTCCCTGTCCCCTACCACTATCAATATCTCTCGTTCTCCCTGTCCCCTACCGCTATCAATATCTCTCTTTCTCCCTGTCCCCTACCGCTATCAATATCTCTCTTTCTCCCTGTCCCCTACCGCTATCAATATCTCTCTTTCTCCCTGTCCCCTACCGCTATCAATATCTCTCTTTCTCCCTGTCCCCTACCGCTATCAATATCTCTCTTTCTCCCTGTCCCCTACCGCTATCAATATCTCTCTTTCTCCCTGTCCCCTACCGCTATCAATATCTCTCTTTCTCCCTGTCCCCTACCGCTATCAATATCTCTCTTTCTCCCTGTCCCCTACCGCTATCAATATCTCTCTTTCTCCCTGTCCCCTACCGCTATCAATATCTCTCTTTCTCCCTGTCCCCTACCGCTATCAATATCTCTCTTTCTCCCTGTCCCCTACCGCTATCAATATCTCTCGTTCTCCCTGTCCCCTACCGCTATCAATATCTCTCGTTCTCCCTGTCCCCTACCGCTATCGATATCTCTCGTTCTCCCTGTCCCCTACCGCTATCGATATCTCTCTTTCTCCCTGTCCCCTACCGCTATCGATATCTCTCTTTCTCCCTGTCCCCTACCGCTATCGATATCTCTCTTTCTCCCTGTCCCCTACCGCTATCGATATCTCTCTTTCTCCCTGTCCCCTACCGCTATCGATATCTCTCTTTCTCCCTGTCCCCTACCGCTATCGATATCTCTCTTTCTCCCTGTCCCCTACCGCTATCGATATCTCTCTTTCTCCCTGTCCCCTACCGCTATCGATATCTCTCTTTCTCCCTGTCCCCTATCGATATCTCTCTTTCTCCCTGTCCCCTATCGATATCTCTCTTTCTCCCTGTCCCCTACCGCTATCGATATCTCTTTCTCCCTGTCCCCTACCGCTATCGATATCTCTTTCTCCCTGTCCCCTACCGCTATCGATATCTCTTTCTCCCTGTCCCCTACCGCTATCGATATCTCTTTCTCCCTGTCCCCTACCGCTATCGATATCTCTTTCTCCCTGTCCCCTACCGCTATCGATATCTCTTTCTCCCTGTCCCCTACCGCTATCGATATCTCTCTCTCTTTCTCCCTGTCCGCTATCGATATCTCTCTCTCTTTCTCCCTGTCCGCTATCGATATCTCTCTCTCTTTCTCCCTGTAGACATATACCGTATAAGTTATATACTGTCTCTTTCTAATAGCTGACATGGTTGTTCCTCCTTTACTTTTCTGTCTGTTTTGTCATCCATATATCTCTCCATCTCACCTTGTGGTTGTCAGTCCTCACTGCAGAGGAAGAGGAAGCCGATCAGGATCAGTTAGTTTTGCGACATTGGTGTGTGTGTTTATAGGGGTTTGTGTCTGTGTGCGTGTGTGTCTGTCTGTGTGGGTGTGTATGTGTCTGTGTGTGTTTGTAGGGGTATGTGTCTATGAGCATGTATCTCTGTGTATGGGTGTGTGTCTGTGTGTATGTGTGTGTTTGTAGGGGTATGTGTCTATGAGCATGTATGGGTGTGTGTCTGTCTGTGTGGATGTGTGTCTGTCAGTGTGGGTGTGTATGTGTCTGTGTGTTTGTAGGGCTGTCTGAGCATGTAGCTCTGTATGGGTGTGTGTCTGTGTGTGTGTATCCCCGTCCTAGCGTGATTTGCGACATCATTCTCTGAAAAGGGAGGTAATGTGTAAGACAGAGGAACAGCTGTCGAGACCCTCCCTAATGATGTGGCAACTTCACCCAGCAAGCAGACACACACACACAGTGTATCAAGTACACAAGTCACACACAGACACACACACTATCACATTGAAAGACACACAAGCTTTTTTCACCCATTTGTAAAAACACACAAACTCATACAAGTTCTGCACATAAATGGACCACTCATTCACACACTGCTGTTCACACATGTTGTCTTGGGGGCCGGCTGAAACTGCTGACCAGATACAGATAGAAGGTGTGAAACCACTTTGTCAGCATGTGTTAGAACTAGTAAAGCCCACACACACACACACACACACATATATGCATTGACACACACAAACACAAATAATCCTTTCTCAGGCCTGTGTGTGTGTGTTCCCCATCTTTGTGAAACTCCCTTTCACTGATTGCTAATGATAGCGATTGCTACCACATCTCCCCTTAGACATCTGCAGACACACACCTGCAAGGACTCACTGCAGCTACTTCCTGTCACAGTCTCTCGCTCCCTCCCCCTTTCTTTCTCTCTTCTAACATTCTGTTTCTCTAACCTCTGTTCACGTCACTGTTCCTCTCCGTCTCACCTCTCTCTGCCTTTCTGCCCCCCCCCCTCTTTGTAACAGAACTCTTCTCTAATTTCTTGTTTCTGACACAGGTTGTTGGTAAAGGCTTGATTTTCCTGTGAGATTTACCCCCACCCTGCCTCATTCTATACCTATCTTTACATCTTTTTTACCCCCACCCCTCACTCACTCGTTGGCTGACAGTCTTACCACCTCTCCTCTCTGACTCTCTGCTTTCCTGGTATGTTCTCTAGGAAAACGTCTATTTAAAAGTCAAACAAACCTCAGCCGTATTCTTCTCATCTCCTTGATCTCCCCTCAAATCTCAGACCCCCTTTCCTCTTTCCAACCTCACATTTCTCTCTCTTTTTTTCTCCCTCTTCTCTCCTCACTCCTGTTTTTGGCAGAGAGGCGTGTCTGCTCTATACAATACGTTTCTATGTGAAGGCTCTGTACCGTTCGTCCCTCCTGAATAAAACCCTTGATTCCCATCGGTAAATTGGGATAACATGCAAAATGTCCTCGGTGTGGTGGGAGGGGTGGGTTAAGGGCCTCCGCTCTGTACTGCTCTGCCAGTCAAATGAATAATGTAATGTGTTCTTGGAACTAAGACCTCAACACACACACACACACACACACACACACACTGCCCCAGTTTAGCTAAGCAGAGGGGCTGGATGCAGGTACAAAAGGATCTTAAGATTGGAACCTTTTCCTGGATATGGTTTGTGTGTTTTTGTTACTTTGCCACTATTAAGAATGTCCTCCATCCTGGCAGATCTTTATTACATGGTTGAGTGCAATTATTATTCCCTATATAATCACATAGTTTTCATCTTTATAGAATTGCTTAAGCCACGTCTTGGATGTACCGGTAATTACCATAATGTTGTCTTTATTCTCGTTATCCAACCTTTTAACGAATTCAAATGAAGATTCAAATTCTCTCTGGCTGGGTCTGTTTTTATATCTCTTTGTAAGATGCAAATATCCGGTTCAGGGAGCGTTATCAGTGGAGGGAGTAGAGAGGGTCTGGGTTTTATTGTACTTCAGAAACGGTGCAGGGTCAAGATATACTGTAAATGATGAAGATTATAATGGAGGAAGAGATGGAGAATGGAGATGTGTCTCATTTAATAACAATTCATACTTGCAATAAGCCTTCATGACATGTTGCGAATGCTTTATAGCTGCTTTATAAATGCCTGTAAATGTATTCATAGTTCATTACATACAGGAGGTACATAGTGTTGCCAACTTGTGTTGGGCTGAATAAGGTTCTGTGTGGGCAGGAACTCTTCTCATCGTCCCCTCTTACCTCTCTTTCACCCCTCCTCTGAGAAGATGCACCTAAACCAACACCTCTCTCCCAGCCTCCTATGTTTAAGAGGGGGAGAGAGGCTTAAACGAGTGTGTGAGCGAAGGAGAATGAGAGAAGGGGATAGAGAAGCACTGAGAGCCAGAGGAGCACGTGGAGGAGGAGAAACGGTATGAGCAGAGAATTTCCTTCTCAGGCCTTGCTGTGTTGTGTTTTGTTTGGGAACAGCAGTTGTTTGGTTCCACCTGTGCTGTTCTGGTTGTCTCGTGTAAATTATACATATTTAAACTGATTCTTGGTTTAACTGAGTTCTCGTTGAGTTTGTTTGTGTGTAGTTCTGATGGACCTATAGTATGTTCTCCTCCCATGAGTATTTTTCATGTTGTATGTAATGACACATCTCCGTAGGTCTGCTGGGTGTGTTCTTTCAGCCATCATGGGATAACACATTTCACTGCCACCCACCCCTCTCTTAAGCTTTGCATAATATTCTTTATTCTAATATTATAATATTCTTTTAATTCATAAATCGTTTTATTGTATCAGAACAAAAAAAGTAATATTTTATCACACACAATTTAAATACATCTTTCAGGGTTACAAATGTTGCTTACAAATATCTTTTATTGAGTTTATGTTCGTACATTGTGCAATTATTTCCATAAACCTTGTTTCCTTGTTTTCTTTATAGTCATTTATTTAAGCCTTCACTGAAAAAAAGGTTGTTTTCTAAATTAAACTAAATGAAGAAGTAGCTATATTTTGCAAACTTACATTGCATTTGACATTTGTACAGTATTTCTGGTAAGGTGTGGATTGTTAGGGCCTGTGAAACGTGGATGTGAAATACATTAGAGCATTAGAAGTTTGCTAAAAACACTGCGAGTGAAACGCATTTGAACATATTATGAATGAACACACACGGAAAGCGTCATATTTCCCCCCTGGGCCGTTCAGAGCTGATATAACTGGTGTGGATTGGGAGACGTTACAGGCTGTAAGGAAAATAAGCACCAGTGTAATAACAGTCTAATGTCTTGTTTGTGTCAACTACTATTGATCTCTCACTTGGTGAACTCCGTTCAAGTTGCAGTCAACAGGACAATACGTTGAATCATTATTTTGATGGTCCAGTTGTTTTTGTCTTATTCATTCTATCAGGGCCCCATTTAAAGGGTTGTTATTGCCTGTCCAGAAATATACATATTTCTCCAATCCATTTTGAGTTATAACGGGGCAGTGAACCATTTATAAGAGCTTTTAGAGAGTGGGTGACGTACATGGCGAAGGCGAGGGAAGAGGAAGCCGTATTGTCGGAGGGGAGGAAAGGTAGTCAACTGTCGACAGAAGAGTGGGAGTTGAGAATCCGCTCTGAAACCGAGAGATAAGTTGGCCACCAATCATTAAAGAAAAGGGGATGACGAAGTGTTTTATTTTTTGAAAATAAAATGAACTTATTTACTACATAAACAGTTTTCAACTGGTTCCATTGTTTATAGTTTGTTTTATTTGTTTGATTTTAATTCACTTGAAGCATGAGGAGTGAGTCTTTCACTGTAATATAGCCTACAGTTTATACCAATCGTACAGCATATTTCAACAATAATTCTTAATATGGGTTTTAGTTACTATTATATTCATTTGTCACATTTGTTTGTCTTCACTGCTTCCGAATGTCTTTCACATTTCCACGAAGTGTTTTGTAAAGTGGTGTGCCGTTGTGTTTTCTTCAACATAACAGTCTGACATGTTTTTCCACATACTTTCCACTTGGGTTGTTTTTGTCTTTGTTTTTACTTCCATTCTTGTGGGAAAAGGAGCTGTGTTTCAAATGATTTGTAGTCATTTGAATGTGTTGGTTAAACACACGTCAGTGTATGTTTGGGTGGCTGTGTAATCTATATGTTAGTTAAAGAGGGATCAGCAGCCAGAGATGGCTGTCCCTGACTGTTAGAACAGGGGCTGCTGAACAACTAGAAACTAGAAACAGGGTGACTAAGAGAGAGCGAGAAAGGACAGGGGACGAGGGGAGAAAGAGAGAAGGCAGAGAAAGAGAAAATGTCTTACCGTCAAAGATCATTCCTTCTTTTTAACTGTGTGTGTGTGTGTGTGTGTGTGTGTGTGTGTGTGCCTCGTTTATAAAGTGACTCACAGTTGTTTGATTAACAGGAATCTCTTCCCTTTTTCTGAACAACACGTATACCCTTCTGAACAACACGTATACCCTTCTGAACAACACGTATACCCTTCTGAACAACACGTATACCCTTCTGAACAACACGTATACCCTTCTGAACAACACGTATACCCTTCTGAACAACACGTATACCCTTCTGAACAACACGTATACCCTTCTGAACAACACGTATACCCTTCTGAACAACACGTATACCCTTCTGAACAACACGTATACCCTTCTGAACAACACGTATACCCTTCTGAACAACACGTATACCCTTCTGAACAACACGTATACCCTTCCGAACAACACGTATACCCTTCCCAACAACACGTATACCCTTCCCAACAACACGTATACCCTTCCCAACAACACGTATACCCTTCCCAACAACACGTATACCCTTCCCAACAACACGTATACCCTTCCCAACAACACGTATACCCTTCCCAACAACACGTATACCCTTCCGAACAACACGTATACCCTTCCCAACAACACGTATACCCTTCCCAACAACACGTATACCCTTCCCAACAACACGTATACCCTTCCCAACAACACGTATACCCTTCCCAACAACACGTATACCCTTCCCAACAACATGTATACCCTTCCCAACAACACGTATACCCTTCCCAACAACACGTATACCCTTCTGAACAACACGTATACCCTTCTGAAAAACACTTACATCCCCCTTCTGAGGAATCGAAAACCACCCCTTACAGCTTTCTTAATTTTACGCCGGAAACTAAACACTAGTATGCTCTTATGTCTTTATCTCTCACTCCCCCTCTTTTTATCTTTTCACTTCATCTCTCTTTTTATCTCCTCTGATTTCTAGGAGGGGGATTCTGTTAGCATTGAGTTTTCTCTTAAACAAAACCTTCTCTCAGCTGTGACAGTTGTCTTTTCTATTGGCTTATTGTTTTGTGCCTCATGACAGGTTCACACACACACACACACACACACACACACACACACACACACACACACACACACAGTGTTTTCGGTGGGGATTTTGACCTTTCTGGCAGCACCGTCGATGTCCTCCTCGTCTACAGCTTTTTCCAGGGCGTTGTTTTAGATGATTACGAGCGTAGGAGACACCTCGAACAAATCTCCCTGAAATCACTTCCTACCTGCTCTGAGAGAGGCGGTGGCTTGATGCATCAAACCGAGAATGTTACATGTTAAGAGTTGTTTTAGTGAACAAGCTTTCATTTGGAGAAGACTTCACAGAGTCAGTCAAAGTTGCCTTATGGATTGTTCTAATGTGACTTTATCATCACAGACCATCTGTAATATGGCATGTTGGTTGTTTCATCTAATACCTACCTTGATGTCTGTGGCTGGGTCTATTATGACTCACAGCACCAATATGATTTTGGTTCTTACGTTACTTCTTCTTTAACAATTTTGATGTTGGCTGACTTGGCTAAATTTGCACATATTTGACAATGTTGTATGGTATTTTTGAGCTTCTTTCAAGGTCCCTCATCAGTAATGTCGGTGCATAAAGATCCTTAATTCTGTGCATAAGTGGCTGAAGGATGAGACCACGGGCTGCATCTCAATAGCCCAGCATGGCTTCCTTCCTCCTTCTTCGAGGAGAAGAGGCCACTTTAGACTATTGTACCCAAGTTCCCCCTCACCTGTCTAGACAGATGGACAAACATCCCTCCTACCTGTCCATCAGCCAAGGTCAGAGGTCAGATCTGTGGTTGGGGAGGGGCAGGCCAGCAAGTTGTGTATTTCGGAAACTTACGATCGCTCGTTTCAGAAAATGGACCCACTGTATTTTGGAGAGAGGGGCGCGTGGGCGAAAAGGGGGGAGGGGTATCTCTCAATCTCTCTCTCCGCCGCCAAGCACCTTCTTTTCATAAAACAGGAAGAGAGAGAACGAGCGAGAGAGAAAGAGGTAGACATCCCCAAGGATGAACGCGTAACCCCAACTTCTCTGAACTTCGAGAGTTAAAGGTTTAAGGAGAGCGAGGGAGAATAGAAGGCTGTAATATAGGAAGGAAGAAGCAAGTAAGAGCGAGGAAGACTGAAGTACAAAAACACTTATGCCATGACACAGACACAGCATCGCCTCCAGTCGACGGTCCCTCTATCAGCCATGAAGGCAGGAAAGGTAGGGGTGCCGTTTGGGTTTAGACACAGCTGATGGGTTGAGGTTGGGAGGGTAAGGTTTGGGAAAGTTTCTATTGATACAGGTGGGATTGGGGTTTCTGTTGAAGAGCGACGATATGAACGTTAGTGTGTGGACTTTATGGGTGGGGTGTGTATGTTTTTGACATTGCATGAAAATCAACAGACCACAAACTGAACAATGGGGACTCGGGGAGCCAAGAGAGAGACACGCAACGTGTGTGTGTGTGTGTGTGTGTGTGTGTGTGTGTATTTAATGGGGTGTGTCTTGTAGCAGGTTAGTCAGGTGAAACAGAATGTACTGTCGTCGAGGAGAGCCCTCCAGGGTGCTATGTGGACAGTATTATAGGATGGTTAGGGGGCTGTTGGTGGTTGCTACGGGAGGGAGACAAAGGTGGGGGAGGAGGGGGGAGTTAGTCTGTTGTTTGTGGAAAATGTGGTCTGCTCAGGTGTGAGTGGTACTGTGGAACAGGAGAGGGGGTTAGGTGAGAGCCAGGGGAACAGGAGAGGAGAGCCCTTGGGTGTTATAAATTAACCTCATTATATGGATACATAGACAATATAGACTTCTATAGACCTGGTAACCTACCTAGAAAGTAGTCTATGGATTAGTAAAATGGAGTAAGACACAAACTTCCGCTGTAGGCCTAAATGCTCTCTCTGTTTCACACTCTCTCACTCTCTTCCTCCATTATACACCTCCCCTGGAGGGCATGTGTGAAAGGGAGGACACGGAGTGGGTGATGAGGTCTTGAAAAGAAGGGAGGAGAAGAACAAGCTTCTGTTATCCTCACATAAACACTTCTAAACACGTCTTGTTTTACCCAACATGAACCCTTCTCTGTTTTCACTTTACCAAAGTCAAAGTTCTGTTTCAGGAAGTACCACACCGCACACTGTTAAGGTTAGACTCAGTGAGCAGAATCCTGACTTGAAATACATCCATATAACTTGAATCTTCCTTTGTCGATGTGACACGCAAAAGCTCTTTCATCTTGTATGTGTGGACGTCGTCCCCAGTACAGTCTGACTCCTCTCTATCACCTTGTGTGTGTGGACGTCGTCCCCAGTACAGTCTGACTCCTCTCTATCACCTTGTGTGTGTGTGTGTGTGGACGTCGTCCCCAGTACAGTCTGACTCCTCTCTATCACCTTGTGTGTGTGTGTGTGTGTGGACGTCGTCCCCAGTACAGTCTGACTCCTCTCTATCACCTTGTGTGTGTGTGTGTGTGGACGTCGTCCCCAGTACAGTCTGACTCCTCTCTATCACCTTGTGTGTGTGTGTGTGTGGACGTCGTCCCCAGTACAGTCTGACTCCTCTCTATCACCTTGTGTGTGTGTGTGGACGTCGTCCCCAGTACAGTCCGACTCCTCTCTTTCACCTTCCTCTTTCTGTCTCTTCCTCTCATTCGTCTCTCTCTCTATTTTTAATCAAGGAGCTAATACTATCAACCACTGACACACACACACACACACACACACACACACACACTCTGGCATCCCCTTCTCCTCTACCCCCTCTGATCCTCCCAGTTGTCCCCCCCTTCCCACCCCCTCTGCCAAAATCACTTTTTCCTGATGTCGTAATCTGGGGTTGAGTGGGTGTTAGTTTGAGGGAGAAGGGAGGAGTGATTGAAGGAGGGATAGCACTAAGCTCTTGTTTAATATGGTCCCTCACGTGAAGGAGGGATAGCACTAAGCTCTTGTTTAATATGGTCCCTCACGTGAAGGAGGGATAGCACTAAGCTCTTGTTTAATATGGTCCCTCACGTGAAGGAGGGATAGCACTAAGCTCTTGTTTAATATGGTCCCTCACGTGAAGGAGGGATAGCACTAAGCTCTTGTTTAATATGGTCCCTCACGTGAAGGAGGGATAGCACTAAGCTCTTGTTTAATATGGTCCCTCACGTGAAGGAGGGATAGCACTAAGCTCTTGTTTAATATGGTCCCTCACGTGAAGGAGGGATAGCACTAAGCTCTTGTTTAATATGGTCCCTCACGTGAAGGAGAGCTCTTTGTGGAAGTCACGTTAGTAATGAGAGGCTACAGTACCAACCAAAATATCTCTGCACCGTGACTGCATTAACTAACACAGTTTAACTTGACAAAGGACACGTCCATGCACTGAGGTATTCTAGGTATGTCAGCATTTGTTTCCTGGTATTCAAAGCCATGAAATGTGATCTATATCAAAAGCATACACAATATTGTTCTGATGTCATTGCTTGACATTCACCACACCAGAAGAAATGTAAAAAAAACTTTGTCTGATTCTTGTTTGTTTTTTCATGTTAAAAAAAAAACATCTGTGGCCACTGAATTATTTTGATTCAACCTGAACTTCAATGTGTGTGTTATTCTAACCAACTGTTCCCTCCTGCAGGTGGCGATGTCTCCAGGAGAGGACGGTCTGATCGGGATCCCCTTCCCAGAGCACAGCAGCGAGATCCTATTCCGCCTCAACGCCCAGCGCAGGGCGGGGCTGCTCTGTGACCTCACCCTGACCTCGCGGGGTGCCCGCTACCCTACCCACCGCTCCGTCATGGCTGCCGTCAGCCTCTACTTCCGCGGGCTGTTTGGGGGCGGAGGAGGGGGCCGAGGCGGGGGGAGGAGGAGGAGGGTTCAGTGTGTGCCAGCTGGACTGTGTCGCGCCCGATGCCCTGGATGCCCTGCTGGAGTTTGCCTACACGGCCACCCTGACCATCCGCAGCTCTGGCATGAGAGACGTGTTGAGAGGAGCTCAGTTACTGGGGATCCAGTGTGTGGTTGATGCCTGTAGAGACATACTGGGGGAGACGGCGGGTGCGGTAGAGTGGGAGACGGGGGAGGAGAGGGTACAGGCGGAGAGGGAGAGAAGGGTGGAGAGGGGGATGAAGAAAGGCTCCCGGAGGAAGATAGACAGACGGAGAGTCACCAAGGTGGAGTCATCGCACCACCTGCCACTGCCTCATCGCCCCAACATTAACACACACCAGCACCCCTCCACTCCTCCTCCACACCCCTCACCTGTTCAAGACGGGGCCCACTCTCATCCCTCCACCCAACCCCCCAGCCCTGAGCAGGATGAACACCCCCCCACCACGGGACAGAACGGGGAGCGGAAGCAGGGCAGGGATGCAGGGAGAGGGAGTACAGCAGTCAACGGAGGGGTGCACTGGCCTCAGGAGCGCCTCCTCGCCCCCCACCCCCCTCTTCCCCTCTCAGACGACAGGCTGTCAGAAGATGAGGAGGAGATGGAGGGAGTGGGGAACGGTGGGGTGCCCAGCTTTACTTCAGCCCCCCTGGCAGAGCAAGAGGTGGCCACAGGGGCAGGAGGTGGGGGTAGGAAGAGGAAGTCTCAGACCCCCCAGCAGTGTCCTGTCTGTCAGAAGATCATCCACGGAGCAGGGAAGCTGCCCAGACACATGAGAACACACACCGGGGAGAAACCATTCGAGTGCTCTACCTGTGGGGTCCGCTTTACCAGGTATGTACCTGTGTGTTTTAACACTTATTACCAGGTATGTACCTGTGTGTTTTAACACTATTATAACCAGGTATGTACCTGTGTGTTTTAACACTATTATCACCAGGTATGTACCTGTGTGTTTTAACACTATTATCACCAGGTATGTAGCTGTGTGTTTTAACACTATTATCACCAGGTATGTAGCTGTGTGTTTTAACACTATTATCACCAGGTATGTACCTGTGTGTTTAACACTATTACCACCAGGTATGTACCTGTGTGTTTAACACTATTATCTATAACAGATTACAGAGCTATTACATTGTTACATATGATGCTGAGCCATTATCCTCTTTCCTTTCTCTCTCAGGAATGACAAGTTGAAGATCCACATGCGTAAACACACAGGGGAGCGTCCGTACCCTTGCCCCCACTGCCCTGCCCGCTTCCTGCATTCCTACGACCTGAAGAACCACCTGTCTCTCCATAGTGGGGCACGCCCCTTCGAGTGCCCGCTCTGCCACAAGGCCTTCGCCCGTGAGGACCACCTCCAGCGCCACCGCAAGGGCCTCAGCTGCCTGGAGGTCCGTACCCGGGCACGGCCGAGGCGCGGGCCTGGGGCTGACCACGGGGAAGAGGGCAGAAGGGTTAGAGGAGGAGGAAGAGGGTATTCTCCAGACCGACTCGACCCGCTGGAGAATCTGGCCCTGCAGCCCCACGCCTCAGCATTCCACCCCCGTCCTGGGATGGTTGGCCTGGGGGATGGGGCTGAGGCTGGGGCTGGAGGTCAAATGGTGTTCCAGGAGGAGGCTGACGGGGAGCAAGCTATAGCCCTCCTAGGGCCTCACAGGTTACCCTACTCTGCTCTGCTGTGGAGAGGCCTGGAGCTGGGGGTGAGAGGGGTGGAGGGGGAGGAGGCAGGCGGGGGCCACTCTCCTGCACTTCAGCATGCAAGATGGGAGGAGGAGGAGGAGGCAGAGGAGGATGAGGAAGACGAGTGAGAAGAGAGGAAGAGTAGAGTGTGCATGGATGTGTATGTGTGTGCATGTGTTTGTGCGTGTATGTGTGTGTGCGTGGCACCTCCAGTATGGATGGGGATCTCACTCAGGTGAATGGACCTGCTCCTTCTTACAAAGCGCTTAGAGAAAGACTAAACAATAGACAAAGACTAAACGATACAAAAAGAATAATGGAAAACGGGTTTTCTGATTTGTTATTGTTGTTTCATGGCTCTCTGTTTTTATTTCAGTTGTCTTTTATTTCTATTTTCCATTATTTCTATTTTATTTCATGCTGTGGTTATTCTTATTAGCTGTACATAAAAAAGGCTTTATTGAGGGAATGTTTTGCACATAGATGTGCTGATGGGGATATGGGGTTCTTTTCTCTCACTATGCAAACTGAAGTCAGAAGCTGAGAAAAATGATGTGTCCAGATGTAAAAAAAAAAAAGAAATCATGTATTTTTGAGCAGAGTGCTGTTAGAGTAATATAACAATCAAATGTTATTGAAGTTCAAACAATATGTACAACATCCATCTGGCACTACTAAACCCTATCACTCTTCATGTCACTATACTAGCACTCTCAGCGGGGTAGTAAGAAACCAGAATCATCCGGTTTTCAGTGGAAAAGCAGAGAAGACACAAAGCCTGAAAACCGGTAGCTTCCGGTTCCTTCCGACCCGCTCAGGTGTTTGTTTTACGCCTGCTAAGTTAGGTAAGTATAGTAGTAGGTGTGGAATCTGCTGTTTGACTTTGGGTGTACCCTACTACCCTCTAGTGGTTATTGGTGGAGCTAGTCGCCAAGGGCAACAAGTCACCAGGTTTCCTATTGAAGATAGACATTATCTAACAGTAACAGTCATATTTTAATAAGGCTTATTATTTTGCTGTCTGTTGTAAGTAGATTTTCATGCCCTTTTATGAGGCACCGATGATACCAAAGATTTCAGTTTATTTCTTCCTAATCAATCAGTTTGATCAAGCACAGGAGCACCAGAGCTATAGATTGAGATCCCAATGGGCACGCACTGGTTGAATCATTGTTGGTTCCACGTCATTTCAATGAAATTCCATTAAATCCATGTGGAATAGACATTGAATTGATGTCTGTTCCCAGTGGGATGGCTCTAAGGGTATCCTGGGATTTTAGAGCCAAGGGTTGGTTGAAAGACCTGTCTTAATTTGCCCGGTTCTCTGCTGCAGACTGCTAGAAGGGTTGGACACTGCTTCCATAGGTTCGATTCTCTGTGGGGCTCTACTACCCTACCTCAGAGTGGAACTGAGAAAAAATGTATTTCATTTACCTTGGTTTCACAGTAACTTTATGCAGTTACTGCTAACATGAGCCACATTTTCTCCAGAATACAATACAAAAGAGGCAGGATACTTGTCCTCATGATTAAGCATGTATTTAATGTAGCAAAAATGACAATCAATTTTCGACCAAATGAGCAGTTACTGCCTTTTTGCTTGGTAGGGCAGTCTAGTGCTCTGTGAAAAATGCCTGACCAAAACTAGACTACATCTGCAGGGTCATTGGATGATTGTTAATGAGAGGTGTGTTTTTTGCTTTAGCGTTTACTTGTTGACATCGACAGGGGACAATTCCTTTCCAAAGTTTCCTTCTTTAGAATGTCTTCTGATCATGCACTCCTTGTTTTTTGTGATTGCAAAAAGAGCGAGAGAAAAGGAGAGACCAAGAGGGAAGGAGGGAGTGAGGATGAGACCTTGATCTCTTGATTGCTCTGTATTTATTTATTTATTGTTATTTATTGTGGCTTTCCAGTTGAAACTGTGTGTGTGGCCTGACACAGGGTATCCACAGTGACCTGACCCAGGGTATCCACAGTGACCTGACCCAGGGTATCCACAGTGACCTGACCCAGGGTATCCACAGTGACCTGACCCAGGGTATCCACAGTGACCTGACCCAGGGTATCCACAGTGACCTGACCCAGGGTATCCACAGTGACCTGACCCAGGGTATCCACAGTGACCTGACCCAGGGTATCCACAGTGACCTGACACAGGGTATCCACAGTGACCTGACCTGGGTTTGATACAGTGACCTGACCCAGGGTATCCACAGTGACCTGACCCAGGGTATCCACAGTGACCTGACCCAGGGTATCCACAGTGACCTGACCTGGGTTTGATACAGTGACCTGACCCAGGGTATCCACAGTGACCTGACCCAGGGTATCCACAGTGACCTGACCCAGGGTATCCACAGTGACCTGACCCAGGGTATCCACAGTGACCTGACCTGGGTTTGATACAGTGACCTGACCCAGGGTATCCACAGTGACCTGACCCAGGGTATCCACAGTGACCTGACCCAGGGTATCCACAGTGACCTGACCCAGGGTATCCACAGTGACCTGACCCAGGGTATCCACAGTGACCTGACCCAGGGTATCCACAGTGACCTGACCCAGGGTATCCACAGTGACCTGACCCAGGGTATCCACAGTGACCTGACCCAGGGTATCCACAGTGACCTGACCCAGGGTATCCACAGTGACCTGACCCAGGGTATCCACAGTGACCTGACACAGGGTATCCACAGTGACCTGACCTGGGTTTGATACAGTGACCTGACCCAGGGTATCCACAGTGACCTGACCCAGGGTATCCACAGTGACCTGACCCAGGGTATCCACAGTGACCTGACCCGGGTTTGATACAGTGACCTGACCCAGGGTATCCACAGTGACCTGACCCAGGGTATCCACAGTGACCTGACCCAGGGTATCCACAGTGACCTGACCCAGGGTATCCACAGTGACCTGACCCAGGGTATCCACAGTGACCTGACCCAGGGTATCCACAGTGAACTGACCCAGGGTATCCACAGTGATCTGACCTGGGTTTGATACAGTGACCCGCAACACCACTCAGCTCGGTCCCCTTCTGGCACAGTTGAAGTGCTTCGTACCTGCTTCCTGTAGAGTCTTAAGAGAAACTGCATTGTGCTTAACGTGACGGCTAACAAAGACCCAGTGCCATGTTGGGTGAAAGGTCCTCTGTTGGCTATTCTCCCTCCTTTTGTATTTGTTTTGCACAACACATCACACCCTGAAAAGGTACAGCAATAATACTGGCACATTCCATCCTCCGGGGGAGAAAGAAGGGATCAGAAAAGAGACCGAGCCTTTCTCTCTCTCTTTAGAGCACAAGACAACTGTCGCACCACCCGTAGCCATTTCACACTTTCAGTTAGAGATAAGCATCAACTGCACTTAGGGAGAGAACTGTGTTGTTGATTCAACATGTACTGTATGTTATTGTGTTATCTGTCAAAGCTGTGTGTATAAGTCACAGATAGGCCCTTAGGGGGCCTGTCTCTAGGAGACCAGCAACCATCTTGGGTGGCCCATTGCAGGTGTAAGGCTACTTTGCTTACAGATAATCAACTATTTCTTCAAAGTCTGTCACTCTTTAGGTGATAGTGAGTTATGTTCTTTATTTACAACTATTTACGAGGCCTGTAACTCTAGCCTGAAGCTTATGTAGCTCTAGCAGACTGGACCTGTGTGTGCTATCCATTCCCCACTATGTAGAAGAACTTTCCTTGTTTCTGATTTATTTGCACTAAAATATCGAGAGCTTTTATGTTTTTTTGTTTCACCTCCTTATCCATTCCATGCCATCACTCAGTATCGTTTGTGATTGTAAGAGAAGATATCTGTATATTGTTCCTTCAATTCTTGATAATAACATTGGTCTATATTCTTTCTACTGCGTAGTGTAATAATCATGATAAGAGATTGCTATGTAAAGGGGTGAAGCTGCCTTGGACTTTTGGTTTTGTGCTGCAACTATTCTCAGGAAATCTTGAGCAATGCACTAAGTAATTATGCAAAATTGTGGGGGAGATATGCTGTGTATATATGTAGCTTATGTATGTTCATACATGTCTGAAGAGGTAGTGACACCTTTCACTCAATAGTATGGTTCCAATATAACCCCTTGTACCACATGAGGAAGTCAGATAAAAGAAAATTGAGGAATAGTAGATATCCATTTGTATGGTAAAACATGTACAATGTAGTGTACATCAATTGAAACCAGCCAGTCACCCATTGTGCTGAAAGTTTTTTTTGTGTTGAGGGGTGTTGCTACCAGCATTTAGAGAGCTTGGTGAGTGAATGAGAGGGAAACATTATGCCAGCTGTGAAGCGTGGTGTTTCTATGGAACTTAATGTCGTTTTATTTGGCTTTGGTGAAGGGATCTGGGGTCTGTTTTGAATCGACCCCACTATCAGGGATACATTTTTGTCTTTCTGTTTCTGTCAGAGATATTAATTCATTTTCCCATCATTTGTTTCAGATAATGTAAAGAAAACAGATAAATAAACAAAGATATATATCCCTGAATGTTTGTTATTTATTTGTTTGACACTAGTGCATGGTTCCATATCCATAGATGGTAGCCTAGGTAGGCCTAATGTATTAGTCTACAGCCTGTTTCCTACTGTATTACATTGTAGAAAATGAGTTGTATCTTCGATCTGTCATTTGGTATCTGAACGTTTTATTTAGTGCATTTATTCATCCAATACAAGGTCAGAGCCGAATTCAAATTCCCAATGCAATAGATTTCCCACAGCAAAAAGTATTCAATTATAGTAGATTATTATTCACAACAAAAGTGTATGCACTGAGTAGGCCTAACTTCTCAGCTGCAGTCTTTCACACACTGTACCCAGATTCACTTCTGCCAATGATGCAGGGAGGAATGTCAACCAGCCTCGACACCGGTGGCTTTGGGTTGTCGCAGGCAGACAGAACGTCATAATCCAATTAGCAGCACTAGTTGAGTTCGCTAACCCAACTAGCTAGCCTGGCCAACAACCGACTGCACTGCTAACTAAACTAAACGTGTGAGTGTTGTGTCATTTTTGAGAACAAGCAGTGAACAAGTCAAGGAGTGAAGCAACAACCCAAAGAGGGAAACCTTTCAGGTTATCAACAACATCATTGGTCATCTGATGGCAGGAAGGTGAATGGAGATTAGTTAGCTAGAACATTCTTAGCAGCACAAAATAGCAGCTAAATCAGCTAATCAAGGCTAATTTATCTGCAAGTGCGCTTTCTAAAATTTGTTTGGCCAAATGTACATATAAGATGCCATATGCTGCTTAAGATATCTTAACTTTATTCAAGTATAGACTTAAATGAGAACTAGGGTAATAAACTCTGTAGCTGGCTAACTGGACTAGCTAGTTTGCTCCAAACAAAGTTTTCTGTTCCAGGATGCTGACGCTACGTCGGATGCTAGCGAGCACAGGTGCGCACTCGGCCGCGGCGCAGCAGTGCGTCTCGCCTCATCTGGCCCAGCGCTACAGCACCGCAGCAAAGCAACAGGTAGCCTTCTATCACCTAGTGTAGTTTAAAACAATTTCTGTTTTCGAGACTAGGCTACAGCTGCCTAGGTCTCCATCTAGCCTATTATCGTTACATAAATTATTATGTTTGTGTGTTTATCTGGGTTGCTCGGAGAATCCAAAGAAGACTAAATTTGGGCCCTTGAGTGATCAAGACCGAATTTTCACAAACTTGTATGGCCGTCATGACTGGAGGTAGTAACATCCCAAACTTAACATCACTGTGCACAGACACACTCTAGATACCATCAAATCTATGCACATACAGTACTCTTCCCTTCTTCACCATCCATAAAGTGTCCTTGTCTCCTTGTTCCCTTCCCTCAACCTACCCGAGAATACATCATATGTGAAAACAATACATACATCAGGTACATAGGAATTATGAGGTGAATGTGGTCTATTTAAAAGGGGATGTATATTTCCCATTGTGTCCCCAGTCTGAAGGGTGCTCTGTGTCGGGGTGACTGGTATAAGACTAAAGAGATCCTCCTGAAGGGGACAGACTGGATCCTGAATGAGGTCAAGGTGTCTGGTCTGAGAGGGAGAGGAGGAGCTGGCTTCCCCACCGGCATGAAGTGGGGCTTCATGAACAAACCCAGCGACGGCAGGTAAGAAAGAGAGAGATTGTGTGTGTACAGTGGGGCAAAAAAGTATTTAGTCATCCACCAATTGTGCAAGTTCTCCCACTTAAAAAGATGAGAGGCCTGTAATTTTCATCATAGGTACACTTTAACTATGACAGACAAAATGAGGAAAAAACATCCAGAAAATCACATTGTACGATTTTTAATGAATTTATTTGCAAATGATGGTGGAAAATAAACTTTTGTTATTGACCAAATACTTACCTCAATACTTTGTTATATACCCTTTGTTGGCAATGACCGAAGTCAAGTGTTTTCTGTAAATCTTCACAAGGTTTTCACACACTGTTGCTGGTATTTTGGCCCATTCCTCCATGCAGATCTCCTCTAGATCAGTGATGTTTTGGGGCTGTTGCTGGGCAACACGGACTTTCAACTCCCTCCAAAGATTTTCTATGGGGTTGAGATCTGGAGACTGGCTATGCTACTCCAGGACCTTGAAATGCTTCTTACGAAGCCACTCCTTCGTTGCCCGGACGGTGTTTTTGGGATCATTGTCATGCTGAAAGACCCAGCCACGTTTCATCTTCAATGCCCTTGCTGATGGAAGGAGGTTTTCACTCAAAATCTCACGATACATGGCCCCATTCATTCTTTCCTTTACACGGATCAGTCGTCCTGGTCCCTTTGCAGAAAAACAGCCCCAAAGCATGATGTTTCCACCCCCATGCTTCACAGTAGGTATGGTGTTCTTTGGATGCAACACAGCATTCTTTGTCCTCCAAACACGACAGTTGAGTTTTTACCAAAAAAGTTTTATTTTGGTTTCATCTGACATTCTCCTAATCTTCTTCTGGATCATCCAAATGCTCTCTAGCAAACTTCAGTCAGGCCTGGGCATGTACTGGCTTAAGCTGGGGGACACATCTGGCACTGCAGGATTTGAGTCCCTGGTGGCGTAGTGTGCTACTGATGGTAGGCTTTGTTACTTTGGTCCCAGCTCTCTGCAGGTCATTCACTAGGTCCCCCTGTGTGGTTCAGGGATTTTTGCTCACCGTTCTTGTGATAATTTTGACTCCACGGGGTGAGATCTTGCGTGAAGTCCCAGATCGAGGGAGATTATCAGTGGTCTTGTATGTCTTCCATTTCCTAATAATTGCTCCCACAGTTGATTTCTTCAAACCAAGCTGCTTACCTATTGCAGATTCAGTCTTCCCAGGCTGGTGCAGGTCTACAATTTTGTTTCTGGTGTCCTTTGACAGCTCTTTGGTCTTGGCCATAGTGGGGTTTGGAGTGTGACTGTTTGAGGTTGTGGACAGGTGTCTTTTATACTGATAACAAGTTCAAACAGGTGCCATTAATACAGGTATCGAGTGGAGGATAGAGGAGCCTCTTAAAGAAGGTCTGTGAGAGCCAGAAATCTTGCTTGTTTGTAGGTGACCAAATACTTATTTTCCACCATAATTTGCAAATAAATTCATAAAAAATCCTACAATGTGATTTTCTGGATTTTTTTCTCTCATTTTGTCTGTCATAGTTGAAGTGTACCTATGATGAAAATTACAGGCCTCTCATCTTTTTAAGTGGGAGAACTTGCACAATTGGTGGCTGACTAAATACTTTTTTGCACCACTGTAGGTGTGTAGGTGTAGTTTATGCTTTCAGTACTAGATTAATTCTCTGATCCTTTTATTGTGTGGACAACATGTCAATTCATGCTGCAAGAGCTCTTATAGGTTGGAGGATATCCTCCGGAAGTTGTCATAATTACTGTGTAAGTCTATGGAATGGGGTGAGAACCACGAGCCTCCTATGTTTTATATTGAAGTCAATGTGACCAGAGGATGACGGAAACTAGCTGTCCTCCAGGTATGCCTTTGGCTCTACTCTACATAGTGCTGTTGAGGCTACAGTAGACCTTCATTGCAAAACATTGTGTTTTAATCAAATATTTGGTGAGGTGAATATATTTAGTATAGTTGTATCTAAAAAGGACAACTTTTTAAATGTCTAACTATTTAAATTTTTCTGAAATTCACTCTCCTTCCTCTCCTGAGGAGCCTCCACTGATGTGTAACATACAGTATCTGTGTCTGTGTATCTCAGACCTAAGTACCTGGTAGTGAATGCAGATGAAGGAGAGCCAGGGACGTGTAAGGACAGAGAGATCATGCGTCACGACCCTCACAAGCTAGTAGAGGGCTGCCTGGTGGCTGGGAGGGCCATGGGAGCCCACGCCGCTTACATCTACATCAGAGGAGAGTTCTACAACGAGTCCTCCAATACACAGGTCAGTTCTACAATACACAGGTCAGTTCTACAACGAGTCCTCCAATACACAGGTCAGTTCTACAACGAGTCCTCCAATACACAGGTCAGTTCTACAACGAGTCCTCCAATAGACAGGTCAGTTCTACAACGAGTCCTCCAATACACAGGTCAGTTCTACAACGAGTCCTCCAATACACAGGTCAGAGTTCTACAACGAGTCCTCCAATACACAGGTCAGTTCTACAACGAGTCCTCCAATAGACAGGTCAGTTCTACAACGAGTCCTCCAATACACAGGTCAGAGTTCTACAACGAGTCCTCCAATACACAGGTCAGAGTTCTACAACGAGTCCTCCAATACACAGGTCAGTTCTACAATACACAGGTCAGTTCTCCAATACACAGGTCAGTTCTACAACGAGTCCTCCGATACACAGGTCAGTTCTACAACGAGTCCTCCGATACACAGGTCAGTTCTACAACGAGTCCTCCAATACACAGGTCAGTTCTCCAATACACAGGTCAGTTCTACAACGAGTCCTCCGATACACAGGTCAGTTCTACAACGAGTCCTCCAATACACAGGTCAGAGTTCTACAACGAGTCCTCCGATACACAGGTCAGTTCTACAACGAGTCCTCCGATACACAGGTCAGTTCTACATCGAGTCCTCCAATACACAGGTCAGTTCTACAATACACAGGTCAGTTCTACAACGAGTCCTCCGATACACAGGTCAGTTCTACAACGAGTCCTCCAATACACAGGTCAGTTCTACAATACACAGGTCAGTTCTACAACGAGTCCTCCAATACACAGGTCAGTTCTACAATACACAGGTCAGTTCTCCAATACACAGGTCAGAGTTCTACAACGAGTCCTCCAATACACAGGTCAGTTCTACAATACACAGGTCAGTTCTACAACGAGTCCTCCAATACACAAGTCAGAGTTCTACAACGAGTCCTCCAATACACAGGTCAGTTCTACAAAGAGTCCTCCAATACACAGGTCAGAGTTCTACAACGAGTTCTCCAATACACAGGTCAGTTCTACAACGAGTCCTCCAATACACAGGTCAGAGTTCTACATCGAGTCCTCCAATACACAGGTCAGTTCTACAACGAGTCCTCCGATACACAGGTCAGTTCTACAACGAGTCCTCCGATACACAGGTCAGAGTTCTACAACGAGTCCTCCAATACACAGGTCAGTTCTACAAAGAGTCCTCCAATACACAGGTCAGAGTTCTACAACGAGTTCTCCAATACACAGGTCAGTTCTACAACGAGTCCTCCAATACACAGGTCAGAGTTCTACAACGAGTTCTCCAATACACAGGTCAGTTCTACAACGAGTCCTCCAATACACAGGTCAGAGTTCTACATCGAGTCCTCCAATACACAGGTCAGAGTTCTACAACGAGTCCTCCAATACACAGGTCAGAGTTCTACAACGAGTCCTCCAATACACAGGTCAGAGTTCTACAACGAGTCCTCCGATACACAGGTCAGTTCTACAACGAGTCCTCCAATACACAGGTCAGTTCTACATCGAGTCCTCCGATACACAGGTCAGTTCTACATCGAGTCCTCCAATACACAGGTCAGAGTTCTACAACGAGTCCTCCAATACACAGGTCAGAGTTCTACAACGAGTCCTCCGATACACAGGTCAGAGTTCTACAACGAGTCCTCCAATACACAGGTCAAAGTTCTACAAAGAGTCCTCCAATACACAGGTCAGACTACCTGCTTGGGCTGGCTGGTGTCAAGTCCTCTCCTGTCTCCTCAACAAACGGGCACACACACACACACACACTTACAGCATGTCCTGTCCACCAGGTGGCGATAAACGAGGCGTATGCGGCAGGGTTGATAGGCAAGAACGCGTGTGGCTCTGGGTACGACTTTGATGTGTTTGTGATGCGGGGGGCAGGAGCCTACATCTGTGGCGAGGAGACGGCCCTCATCGAGTCCCTGGAGGGCAAGCAGGGGAAACCCAGACTCAAACCACCCTTCCCCGCTGACATAGGTGAGGAAATTACCTACCACCTTTGGATTTACCTAAATCTCACCAAAAAATAAACTATCAAAATAATGGTAATATGGTCTACCAAAACCCTAACGGAAAAAACACATGATTTCACATGTGGAAAATGTGTAGTTTCATGTTATCACATGTTGCTTTACATGTTGTCACGTTATCACATTAATTTGGTTCATGTGGTTTTTCCGTAAGGGAAGTGTACATTACATTTCTGACAGTTCAATTGTTTTCTGTATACTGTGAAAATAAATGCTCTTCTTATTGACTTTCTTTCAATGTACCACCTTGTCTTTGGGTCTCCAGGGGTGTTCGGATGCCCAACAACAGTTGCTAATGTGGAGACGGTTGCCGTGGCGCCTGCTATCTGTCGTCGAGGTGGAGCGTGGTTTGCGAGCTTCGGGAGAGAGAGGAATGCTGGGACAAAGCTGTTCAACATCTCTGGTCACGTAAACACTCCGTGCACAGTAGAGGAAGAGATGTCCATTCCTCTCAGAGAACTCATAGACAGACACGCAGGTGTGTGTGTTCGTGCAAGTATTAGTGTGACAAGTTTTCTAGTACTGTCTGTATTTGTGTTACTGTGTGTGTATCCAAGAGTGGGTTTGTGTATGAGTGTGTATATTATAGGTGCTGCTGATATTTGTGCGCCTGACCCTCCTCTCGTCTCTGATTGGTGCAGGAGGTGTGAGGGGCGGCTGGGACAACCTACTGGGAGTGATCCCTGGAGGCTCCTCCACACCCATTATCCCTCGCTCTGTGTGTGATGATGTCATGATGGATTTTGATGACCTCGTTCGCGCAGAGTCCGCTCTGGGCACCGCCGCCATCATCGTCATGGACAAATCTGTAAGAACGCACTCTATTTACTTTATATTGATGAACATTATATTTAAGACACATCAAACTAAACAAATAGTTGCATCTATTCCTCCAGACTGATGTAATCAGAGCCATCGCCCGTCTGGTTGAGTTCTATAAACATGAGAGCTGTGGCCAGTGCACCCCCTGCAGGGAAGGTAAGGAACTACACACTCAGTCTTGATAATTGAATGTCCACCACGGGTTTTGCTCCAACATAAAACCCCATCACACTTCTGATAATCTGATATCTGAGTGCCACAAAAATGACTTGGTGGATAAGTTGATCTCATCTCTCTCTCTCTCCCTATTTCGTTCTATCCCCCCTCCCCCACCAGGAGTGGACTGGATGGATAAGATGATGTGGCGGTTTGTGCGTGGCGACGCGGCCAACTCTGAGATTGATATGATCTGGGAGCTGAGTAAACAGATCGAGGGCCATACCATCTGTGCCCTGGGGGACGGAGCTGCATGGCCTGTACAGGTGAGACTACTGGGGGACGGGGCTGCATGGCCTGTACAGGTGAGACTACTGGGGGACGAGGCTGCATGGCCTGTACAGGTGAGACTACTGGGGGGACGGGGCTGCATGGCCTGTACAGGTGAGACTACTGGGGGACGGGGCTGCATGGCCTGTACAGGTGAGACTACTGGGGACGAGGCTGCATGGCCTGTACAGGTGAGACTACTGGGGGACGGGGCTGCATGGCCTGTACAGGTGAGACTACTGGGGACGGGGCTGCATGGCCTGTACAGGTGAGACTACTGGGGGACAGGGCTGCATGGCCTGTACAGGTGAGACTACTGGGGGACGGAGCTGCATGGCCTGTACAGGTGAGACTACTGGGGGACGGGGCTGCATGGCCTGTACAGGTGAGACTACTGGGGACGGGGCTGCATGGCCTGTACAGGTGAGACTACTGGGGGACGGGGCTGCATGGCCTGTACAGGTGAGACTACTGGGGGACGGGGCTGCATGGCCTGTACAGGTGAGACTACTGGGGGACGGGGCTGCATGGCCTGTACAGGTGAGACTACTGGGGGACGGGGCTGCATGGCCTGTACAGGTGAGACTACTGGTGGAAGTTGGCTGCATGGCCTGTACAGGTGAGACTACTGGGGGACGAGGCTGCATGGCCTGTACAGGTGAGACTACTGGTGGAAGTTGGCTGCATGGCCTGTACAGGTGAGACTACTGGGGGACGGGGCTGCATGGCCTGTACAGGTGAGACTACTGGTGGAAGTTGGCTGCATGGCCTGTACAGGTGAGACTACTGGGGGACGGGGCTGCATGGCCTGTACAGGTGAGACTACTGGGGGACGGGGCTGCATGGCCTGTACAGGTGAGACTACTGGGGGACGGGGCTGCATGGCCTGTACAGGTGAGACTACTGGGGGACGGGGCTGCATGGCCTGTACAGGTGAGACTACTGGGGGACGGGGCTGCATGGCCTGTACAGGTGAGACTACTGGGGGACGGGGCTGCATGGCCTGTACAGGTGAGACTACTGGGGGACGGGGCTGCATGGCCTGTACAGGTGAGACTACTGGGGGACGGGGCTGCATGGCCTGTACAGGTGAGACTACTGGGGGACGGGGCTGCATGGCCTGTACAGGTGAGACTACTGGGGCACGAGGCTGCATGGCCTGTACAGGTGAGACTACTGGTGGAAGTTGGCTGCATGGCCTGTACAGGTGAGACTACTGGGGGACGGAGCTGCATGGCCTGTACAGGTGAGACTACTGGGGGATGGGGCTGCATGGCCTGTACAGGTGAGACTACTGGGGGACGGGGCTGCATGGCCTGTACAGGTGAGACTACTGGGGACGGAGCTGCATGGCCTGTACAGGTGAGACTACTGGGGGACGGGGCTGCATGGCCTGTACAGGTGAGACTACTGGGGGACGGGGCTGCATGGCCTGTACAGGTGAGACTACTGGGGGACGGGGCTGCATGGCCTGTACAGGTGAGACTACTGGGGGACGGGGCTGCATGGCCTGTACAGGTGAGACTACTGGGGGACGGAGCTGCATGGCCTGTACAGGTGAGACTACTGGGGGACGGGGCTGCATGGCCTGTACAGGTGAGACTACTGGGGGACGGGGCTGCATGGCCTGTACAGGTGAGACTACTGGTGGACGGGGCTGCATGGCCTGTACAGGTGAGACTACTGGGGGACGGGGCTGCATGGCCTGTACAGGTGAGACTACTGGGGGACGGGGCTGCATGGCCTGTACAGGTGAGACTACTGGGGGACGAGGCTGCATGGCCTGTACAGGTGAGACTACTGGTGGAAGTTGGCTGCATGGCCTGTACAGGTGAGACTACTGGGGGACGGGGCTGCATGGCCTGTACAGGTGAGACTACTGGTGGAAGTTGGCTGCATGGCCTGTACAGGTGAGACTACTGGGGGACGGGGCTGCATGGCCTGTACAGGTGAGACTACTGGGGGACGTGGGCTGCATGGCCTGTACAGGTGAGACTACTGGGGGACGGGGCTGCATGGCCTGTACAGGTGAGACTACTGGGGGACGGGGCTGCATGGCCTGTACAGGTGAGACTACTGGGGGACGGAGCTGCATGGCCTGTTCAGGTGAGACTACTGGGGGGGACTGGGGCTGCATGGCCTGGGGGACGGGGCTGCATGGCCAGGTGAGACTACTGGGGGACGGGGCTGCATGGCCTGTACAGGTGAGACTACTGGGGGACGGGGCTGCATGGCCTGTACAGGTGAGACTACTGGGGGACGGGGCTGCATGGCCTGTACAGGTGAGACTACTGGGGGACGGAGCTGCATGGCCTGTACAGGTGAGACTACTGGGGGACGGGCTGCATGGCCTGTACAGGTGAGACTACTGGGGGACGGGGCTGCATGGCCTGTACAGGTGAGACTACTGGGGGACGGAGCTGCATGGCCTGTACAGGTGAGACTACTGGGGGACGGGGCTGCATGGCCTGTACAGGTGAGACTACTGGGGGACGGGGCTGCATGGCCTGTACAGGTGAGACTACTGGGGGACGGGGCTGCATGGCCTGTACAGGTGAGACTACTGGGGACGGGGCTGCATGGCCTGTACAGGTGAGACTACTGGGGGACGGAGCTGCATGGCCTGTACAGGTGAGACTACTGGGGGACGGGGCTGCATGGCCTGTACAGGTGAGACTACTGGGGGACGGGGCTGCATGGCCTGTACAGGTGAGACTACTGGGGGACGGGGCTGCATGGCCTGTACAGGTGAGACTACTGGGGGACGGGGCTGCATGGCCTGTACAGGTGAGACTACTGGGGGACGGGGCTGCATGGCCTGTACAGGTGAGACTACTGGGGCACGAGGCTGCATGGCCTGTACAGGTGAGACTACTGGGGGACGGGGCTGCATGGCCTGTACAGGTGAGACTACTGGGGACGGAGCTGCATGGCCTGTACAGGTGAGACTACTGGGGGATGGGGCTGCATGGCCTGTACAGGTGAGACTACTGGGGGACGGGGCTGCATGGCCTGTACAGGTGAGACTACTGGGGGACGGAGCTGCATGGCCTGTACAGGTGAGACTACTGGGGGACGGGGCTGCATGGCCTGTACAGGTGAGACTACTGGGGGACGGGGCTGCATGGCCTGTACAGGTGAGACTACTGGGGGACGGGGCTGCATGGCCTGTACAGGTGAGACTACTGGGGGACGGGGCTGCATGGCCTGTACAGGTGAGACTACTGGGGACGGAGCTGCATGGCCTGTACAGGTGAGACTACTGGGGGACGGGGCTGCATGGCCTGTACAGGTGAGACTACTGGGGGACGGGGCTGCATGGCCTGTACAGGTGAGACTACTGGGGGACGGGGCTGCATGGCCTGTACAGGTGAGACTACTGGGGGACGGGGCTGCATGGCCTGTACAGGTGAGACTACTGGGGACGGGGCTGCATGGCCTGTACAGGTGAGACTACTGGGGCACGAGGCTGCATGGCCTGTACAGGTGAGACTACTGGTGGAAGTTGGCTGCATGGCCTGTACAGGTGAGACTACTGGGGGACGGGGCTGCATGGCCTGTACAGGTGAGACTACTGGTGGAAGTTGGCTGCATGGCCTGTACAGGTGAGACTACTGGGGGACGGGGCTGCATGGCCTGTACAGGTGAGACTACTGGGGGACGGGGCTGCATGGCCTGTACAGGTGAGACTACTGGGGACGGGGCTGCATGGCCTGTACAGGTGAGACTACTGGGGGACGGGGCTGCATGGCCTGTACAGGTGAGACTACTGGGGGACGGAGCTGCATGGCCTGTTCAGGTGAGACTACTGGGGGACGGGGCTGCATGGCCTGTACAGGTGAGACTACTGGGGGACGGGGCTGCATGGCCTGTACAGGTGAGACTACTGGGGGACGGGGCTGCATGGCCTGTACAGGTGAGACTACTGGGGGACGGGGCTGCATGGCCTGTACAGGTGAGACTACTGGGGGACGGGGCTGCATGGCCTGTACAGGTGAGACTACTGGGGGACGGGGCTGCATGGCCTGTACAGGTGAGACTACTGGGGGACGGGGCTGCATGGCCTGTACAGGTGAGACTACTGGGGGACGGGGCTGCATGGCCTGTACAGGTGAGACTACTGGGGGACGGAGCTGCATGGCCTGTACAGGTGAGACTACTGGGGGACGGGGCTGCATGGCCTGTACAGGTGAGACTACTGGGGGACGGAGCTGCATGGCCTGTACAGGTGAGACTACTGGGGGATGGGGCTGCATGGCCTGTACAGGTGAGACTACTGGGGGACGGGGCTGCATGGCCTGTACAGGTGAGACTACTGGGGGACGGAGCTGCATGGCCTGTACAGGTGAGACTACTGGGGGACGGGGCTGCATGGCCTGTACAGGTGAGACTACTGGGGGACGGGGCTGCATGGCCTGTACAGGTGAGACTACTGGGGGACGGGGCTGCATGGCCTGTACAGGTGAGACTACTGGGGGACGGGGCTGCATGGCCTGTACAGGTGAGACTACTGGGGGACGGAGCTGCATGGCCTGTACAGGTGAGACTACTGGGGGACGGGGCTGCATGGCCTGTACAGGTGAGACTACTGGGGGACGGGGCTGCATGGC
The DNA here is from genome assembly GCF_036934945.1 of Oncorhynchus masou masou. Taxonomy (NCBI): domain Eukaryota; kingdom Metazoa; phylum Chordata; class Actinopteri; order Salmoniformes; family Salmonidae; genus Oncorhynchus; species Oncorhynchus masou. The sequence goes on along the minus strand of NC_088241.1, from coordinate 3,901,646 downwards.
CTGTACAGGTGAGACTACTGGGGGACGGGGCTGCATGGCCTGTACAGGTGAGACTACTGGGGGACGGGGCTGCATGGCCTGTACAGGTGAGACTACTGGGGGACGGGGCTGCATGGCCTGTACAGGTGAGACTACTGGGGGACGGAGCTGCATGGCCTGTACAGGTGAGACTACTGGGGACGGGGCTGCATGGCCTGTACAGGTGAGACTACCTAGGGATGGAGCTGCATGGCCTGTACAGGTGAGACTACTGGGGGACGGGGCTGCATGGCCTATACAGGTGAGACTACTGGGGGACGGGGCTGCATGGCCTGTACAGGTGAGACTACTGGGGGACGGGGCTGCATGGCCTATACAGGTGAGACTACTGGGGGACGGGGCTGCATGGCCTGTACAGGTAAGACTACCTAGGGATGGAGCTGCATGGCCTGTACAGGTGAGACTACTGGGGGACGGGGCTGCATGGCCTATACAGGTGAGACTACTGGGGGACGGGGCTGCATGGCCTGTACAGGTGAGACTACCTAGGGATGGAGCTGCATGGCCTGTACAGGTGAGACTACTGGGGGACGGGGCTGCATGGCCTGTACAGGTGAGACTACTGGGGGACGGGGCTGCATGGCCTGTACAGGTGAGACTACTGGGGACGGGGCTGCATGGCCTGTACAGGTGAGACTACTGGGGGACGGGGCTGCATGGCCTGTACAGGTGAGACTACTGGGGGACGGGGCTGCATGGCCTGTACAGGTGAGACTACTGGGGACGAGGCTGCATGGCCTGTACAGGTGAGACTACTGGTGGAAGTTGGCTGCATGGCCTGTACAGGTGAGACTACTGGGGACGGGGCTGCATGGCCTGTACAGGTGAGACTACTGGTGGAAGTTGGCTGCATGGCCTGTACAGGTGAGACTACTGGGGGACGGGGCTGCATGGCCTGTACAGGTGAGACTACTGGGGGACGGGGCTGCATGGCCTGTACAGGTGAGACTACTGGGGGACGGGGCTGCATGGCCTGTACAGGTGAGACTACTGGGGGACGGGGCTGCATGGCCTGTACAGGTGAGACTACTGGGGGACGGGGCTGCATGGCCTGTACAGGTGAGACTACTGGGGGACGGGGCTGCATGGCCTGTACAGGTGAGACTACTGGGGGACGGGGCTGCATGGCCTGTACAGGTGAGACTACTGGGGGACGGGGCTGCATGGCCTGTACAGGTGAGACTACTGGGGGACGGGGCTGCATGGCCTGTACAGGTGAGACTACTGGGGGACGGGGCTGCATGGCCTGTACAGGTGAGACTACTGGGGGACGGGGCTGCATGGCCTGTACAGGTGAGACTACTGGGGGACGGGGCTGCATGGCCTGTACAGGTGAGACTACTGGGGGACGGGGCTGCATGGCCTGTACAGGTGAGACTACTGGGGGACGGAGCTGCATGGCCTGTACAGGTGAGACTACTGGGGGACGGGGCTGCATGGCCTGTACAGGTGAGACTACTGGGGGACGGAGCTGCATGGCCTGTACAGGTGAGACTACTGGGGGACGGGGCTGCATGGCCTGTACAGGTGAGACTACTGGGGGACGGGGCTGCATGGCCTGTACAGGTGAGACTACTGGGGGACGGAGCTGCATGGCCTGTACAGGTGAGACTACTGGGGGACGGGGCTGCATGGCCTGTACAGGTGAGACTACTGGGGGACGGGGCTGCATGGCCTGTACAGGTGAGACTACTGGGGGACGGGGCTGCATGGCCTGTACAGGTGAGACTACTGGGGGACGGGGCTGCATGGCCTGTACAGGTGAGACTACTGGGGGACGGAGCTGCATGGCCTGTACAGGTGAGACTACTGGGGGACGGGGCTGCATGGCCTGTACAGGTGAGACTACTGGGGGACGGGGCTGCATGGCCTGTACAGGTGAGACTACTGGGGGACGGGGCTGCATGGCCTGTACAGGTGAGACTACTGGGGGACGGGGCTGCATGGCCTGTACAGGTGAGACTACTGGGGGACGGGGCTGCATGGCCTGTACAGGTGAGACTACTGGGGGACGGGGCTGCATGGCCTGTACAGGTGAGACTACTGGGGGACGGAGCTGCATGGCCTGTACAGGTGAGACTACTGGGGGACGGGGCTGCATGGCCTGTACAGGTGAGACTACCTAGGGATGGAGCTGCATGGCCTGTACAGGTGAGACTACTGGGGGACGGGGCTGCATGGCCTATACAGGTGAGACTACTGGGGGACGGGGCTGCATGGCCTGTACAGGTGAGACTACTGGGGGACGGGGCTGCATGGCCTATACAGGTGAGACTACTGGGGGACGGGGCTGCATGGCCTGTACAGGTAAGACTACCTAGGGATGGAGCTGCATGGCCTGTACAGGTGAGACTACTGGGGGACGGGGCTGCATGGCCTATACAGGTGAGACTACTGGGGGACGGGGCTGCATGGCCTGTACAGGTGAGACTACCTAGGGATGGAGCTGCATGGCCTGTACAGGTGAGACTACTGGGGGACGGGGCTGCATGGCCTGTACAGGTGAGACTACTGGGGGACGGGGCTGCATGGCCTGTACAGGTGAGACCTCTGGGGGACGGTGCTGCATGGCCTGTACAGGTGAGACTACTGGGGGACGGGGCTGCATGGCCTGTGACTACTTGTGTCAGAGGTTAGATAGAAACAGGTGAGTCTGCTGGGGTCAGAGGTTAGACAGGTGAGACTATTGGGAGTTGGAGAAACATTTGAAGTAACACCCTAACCTCCTCTCGCTCCTCCGTTCTCTTCCTTGTTTAGGGTCTGGTTCGCCACTTCCCTCACTCCTCCCTTCTCTTCCTTGTTTAGGGTCTGGTTCACCACTTCCCTCACTCCTCCCTTCTCTTCCTTGTTTAGGGTCTGGTTCGCCACTTCCCTCACTCCTCCCTTCTCTTCCTTGTTTAGGGTCTGGTTCGCCACTTCCCTCACTCCTCCCTTCTCTTCCTTGTTTAGGGTCTGGTTCACCACTTCCCTCACTCCACCCTTCTCTTCCTTGTTTAGGGTCTGGTTCACCACTTCCCTCACTCCTCCCTTCTCTTCCTTGTTTAGGGTCTGGTTCGCCACTTCCCTCACTCCTCCCTTCTCTTCCTTGTTTAGGGTCTGGTTCGCCACTTCCCTCACTCCTCCCTTCTCTTCCTTGTTTAGGGTCTGGTTCGCCACTTCCCTCACTCCTCCCTTCTCTTCCTTGTTTAGGGTCTGGTTCACCACTTCCCTCACTCCTCCCTTCTCTTCCTTGTTTAGGGTCTGGTTCGCCACTTCCCTCACTCCACCCTTCTCTTCCTTGTTTAGGGTCTGGTTCGCCACTTCCCTCACTCCTCCCTTCTCTTCCTTGTTTAGGGTCTGGTTCGCCACTTCCCTCACTCCTCCCTTCTCTTCCTTGTTTAGGGTCTGGTTCGCCACTTCCCTCACTCCACCCTTCTCTTCCTTGTTTAGGGTCTGGTTCGCCACTTCCCTCACTCCTCCCTTCTCTTCCTTGTTTAGGGTCTGGTTCGCCACTTCCCTCACTCCACCCTTCTCTTCCTTGTTTAGGGTCTGGTTCGCCACTTCCCTCACTCCTCCCATCTCTTCCTTGTTTAGGGTCTGGTTCGCCACTTCCTCACTCCTCCCTTCTCTTCCTTGTTTAGGGTCTGGTTCGCCACTTCCCTCACTCCACCCTTCTCTTCCTTGTTTAGGGTCTGGTTCGCCACTTCCCTCACTCCTCCCTTCTCTTCCTTGTTTAGGGTCTGGTTCGCCACTTCCCTCACTTCCCTCACTCCACCCTTCTCTTCCTTGTTTAGGGTCTGGTTCGCCACTTCCCTCACTCCTCCCTTCTCTTCCTTGTTTAGGGTCTGGTTCGCCACTTCCGTCCGGTCATGGAGAGCCGCATCTCGGAGTACCACAAGAAGAACCCTGCCAGAGAGGCTGACATTGAGGTGATCTGAGACAGATATCAGACTGAGACTAAACTCCCTGCTCCTAACATGCTGATCTTATCACTCCTCACTTCAAATCATTTCCATTGCTCAATTGCTCCGCTTCCGTTTTATTGGGTATTTACTGTATGTTAATGAACCTAGCACCTATTCAATACCGACCCACTTTGTTTGTTTTCATGCATGGTTGTTATTGTGTTCATGTATTTATTCATTTCATGTATGTACTTCAGATGACCTCTGAATATGGGGCGGCAGGGTAGCCTCGTGGTTAGAGTGTTGGACTAGTAACCGAAAGGTTGCAAGTTTGAATCCCTGAGCTGACAAGGTACAAATCTGTCATTCTGCCCCTGAACAGGCAGTTAACCCACTGTTCCTAGGCTGTCATTGAAAATAAGAATTTGCTCTTAACTGACTTGCCTAGTAAAATAAAGGTAAAAAAATATATATATATAGATATATATATATATACAAGGAAAGTGCACACACTAATAAAGTTTAATCAATCTGGTCTTGATTTTGTTGTTTTCTGTAGCCTACTATACTTTTATCATCTACAAACATCAAAAGAAGAGAAGAGGGGAGTCACTTTACATCATGTTTAATGACAGGTGAGAGGAACATTTGGGTGAATGCCTGTAGCTACCCAATGTAGACATGTGAGTTAATGCATGTACAGGTGTGTAAGTAGTACCTGTAACTGGGCTGTATTTGTGGTGACATTAGTGCAGTCCAGAGTTATTTCACTATCAGAAAAAGATCCCATCCTTCTTTCTAAACCAGCATGGAATGCCACTTCTGGTCTGTCTGAACACAGGAGTGCTGTAATAATGTAATATGCTATATAATATCAAATGTATTTATATAGCCCTTGTTACATCAGCTGATATCTCAAAGTGCTGTACAGAAACCTAGCCTAAAATCCCAACCAGCAAGCAATGCAGGTGTAGAAGCACGGTGGCTAGGAAAAACTCCCTAAACCTAGGAAGAAACCTAGAGAGGAACTAGGCTATGAGGGGTGGCCAGTCCTCTTCTGGCTGTGGAGATTATAACAGAACATGGCCAAGATGTTCAAATGTTCATAAATGACCAGCATGGTCAAATAATAATAATCACAGTAGTTGTCGAGGGTGAAATAAGTCAGCACCTCAGGAGTAAATGTCAGTTGGCTTTTCATAGCCGATCACTGAGAGTATCTATGTTATATATATATATCTTATATTCAGCTCCTTCAATTGGCTGTCACTCTGCCCTCTAAAGACAAAATCATATGAAAATACTTTCTGATCCATACTGAATAAAAAAGAAATTATCCAGAATGTTGTAATCAGTGGGATCAATTGAACAGCCTCCATTACCTGCATTATCTGTCTGATCCTCCACCTCTGTCTCACTGGCTGTCACTGGCCCCCATGGCTGACAGTTCTGTTGCTTGGACTAGAATTACAGGAAATATATATACAGTGTTCAATCTGATAGAGAATAATGAAAACACAATTCTGTAGATATTTTCCGTCGTGGTCTCAGAGCACTTCGTATTATTCTGTACGTATATTCCAAACCCTCCATTTAGAATGATATGATAAATCCCCTATGGTATGTGTTAATCCATCATCCATTTCATATGTTATGAATTCATACAATATGTTCCGAATTGCAATTCATACAATTTGTCACAAATTTGCAAAACGTAAGAAATTGTAAAACTTATGAAATGTTACTAATTCCAATTTGTTGTTGCTAACGTTAGCTAGGTGGCTAAAGCTAACAATAGCTAGCACTAGGGGTTAGGAGAAGGATTAGCTAAAAAGGTTAAGTTTAGGATTAGGGGAAGGATTAGGCTAGCATGGTAAGTAGTTGCAAAGTAGCTACAAAGTAGTAAGTAGTTGCTAAAATGCTAAAGTTGTCCGTGATGGGATTCAAACCGAAACCTTTCAGTTGTTAGACATTTGAGTTATACATACACCTACCCATTCACCCCAACCAACCACCCTCCTTTAATCTTTGCCTTAAGAAACCTTCTAGCTTATGTAACCATACCAAACGTAACATATACTAATTTGAGTGTCCCAGATATACATTTACTGTGTTGCATCTACTGTCATGGCCAAAAGTTGATGAAGCACCTTGCCATAAGGCAAAAGTGATAACTAAGTGGCTCGGGGAACAAAACATCCATATTTTGGGTCCATGGCCAGGAAACTTCCCAGACCTTAATCCCATTGAGAACTTGTGGTCAATCCTCAAGAGCGGGTGGACAAATAACAACCCACAAATTCTGACAAACTCCAAGCATTGATTATGCAAGAATGGGCTGCCATCAGTCAGGATGTGGCCCAGAAGTTAATTGACAGCATGCCAGGGCGGATTGCAGGGGTCTTGAAAAAGAAGGGTCAACACTGAAAATATTGACTCTTTGCATCAATTTCATGTAATTGTCCATAAAAGCCTTTGACACTTATGAAATGCTTGTAATTATACTTAAGTATTCCATAGTAACATCTGACAAAAAATATCTAAAGACACTGAATCAGCAAACTTTGTGGAAATTAATATTTGTGTCATTCTCAAAACTTTTGGCCACGACTGTAGTCTATGAGACCAGTTTGATATTTTCTCTATATCTCTATATTACCTGCATTCTCTGTCTTCAGCTTCTCCACCTGGCTGTCACTCTGGCCTCCATTCCTAGAATATGATGCAAAAAGATACAAATAAACTGTTGATGAAAAAACACCACTTAGTTATTTGTTAATTACAGTAATCAAATAACATAAGTTACAGATGTGGAAGTGCAGTTCAGTCTTAGTGACTCATCTCCACTCTCTGGTTCACCACCTTTCTGCAGCTCCTCCACCTCTCCTTTCAGCTCCTCCACCTCTCCTTTCAGCTCCTCCACCTCTCCTTTCAGCTCCTCCACCTCTCCTTTCAGCTCCTCCACCTCTCCTTTCAGCTCCTCCACCTCTCCTTTCAGCTCCTCCACCTCTCCTTTCAGCTCCTCCACCTCTCCTTTCAGCTCCTCCACCTCTCCTTTCAGCTTCTCCACCTCTCCTTTCAGCTTCTCCACCTCTCCTTTCAGCTCCTCTACCTCTCCTTTCAGCTCCTCCACCTCTCCTCCACCTCTCCTTTCAACTCCTTCACCTCTCCTTTCAGCTCCTCCACCTCTCCTTTCAGCTCCTTCACCTCTACTTTCAGTTCCTCCACCTCTCCTTTCAGCTCCTCCACCTCTCCTTTCAACTCCTTCACCTCTCCTTTCAGCTCCTCCACCTCTCCTTTCAGCTCCTCCATCTCTCCTTTCAGCTCCTCCACCTCTCCTTTCAGCTCCTTCACCTGGCTCTCACTGGCACTGAGTCTGGCCTCCAAACCTGCAATAACATGAAGAGCGGCTTTTTAATCCCTACTGAATTAAACATGTGTAATCCACTGCAAACATACACTGAAATTCAAATTAATATCACCTGTTTTCTCACTCTTCAGCCCCTCCACCTCTCTCTCACTAGCTGTCACTCTGGCTCCCATGGTTGACAGTTCTGCTGCTTGGACCGGAATTCTAAGAAAAATGTGTAGAGATTTTGATGGGATACAAATCCATTTATATTAACTAGATCCTTTTCAGTATTGCAAATAATGCATTACCTGTATTTCCACTCTCCAGTGATCCTCCACCTGGCTCTCATTAGCTGTCACTCTGGCCGCCATGTTTCCCAGCGCCACTCTCTGTTTCACCACCATGTCTCTCAGCCGCTTCAGCTCAGTCCAGATGACAGGGCTAGACCCAGGTTGCTGCTAAGCACCACATGCAGGTAGAGGTAGAAACATAATGAGTGAGCATGATGAGATGAAGAGTTTAATTACTCAACGCTATATATCCATTTAGGGAAATGTTGGTAAATCAGCTTTTATTGTTTAAAGAAATTATGCAAGAGATTGGTGTGTTTTTTCACTCTTATCAGGGCATGGGTGTTCAATGACAGACATGTAATTGTTTAAAATCTATCACTTGAGGATTTCATTTGAGAGAGGCAAATAATTGTTTTTTTTCTAAATGCTATACAGTACTGTATATCCACCTCATTCTCATATAAATAAGTAGTACTGGTTTTACACAGTCAAATGTAGCAAATACATATATTTTTTTATTTATTTATTTCACCTTTATTTAACCAGGTAGGCTAGCTGAGAACAAGTTCTCATTTACAACTGCGACCTGGCCAAGATAAAGCACAGCAGTTCGACACATACAACAACACAGAGTTACACATGGAATTAACAAACATACAGTCAATAATACAGTAGAAAAAATAAAAATCTATATACAGTATGTGCAAATGAGGTAGGATAAGGGAGGTAAATGCAATAAATAGGCCATAGTGGCGAAGTAATTACAATATAGCAATTAGACACTGGAATGGTAGATGTGCAGAAGATGAATGTGCAAGTAGACATACTGGGGTGCAAAGGAGCAAGATAAATAAATAAATACAGTATGGGGATGAGGTAGTTGCATGGGCTGTTTACAGATGGTCTAAGTTCAGGTGCAGTGATCTGTGAGCTGCTCTGACAGCTGGTGCTTAAGCTAGTGAGGAAGATATGGGTCTCCAGCTTCAGTGATGTTTGCAGTTCGTTCCAGTCATTGGCATCAGAGAACTGTAAGGAAAGGCGGCCAAAGCAGGAATTGGCTTTGGGGGTGACCAGTGAGATATACCTGCTGGAGCGCGTGCTACGGGTGGGTGTTGCTATGGTGACCAGTGAGCTGAGATAAGGAGGGGCTTTACCTAGCAGAGACTTGTAGACTTTATGAAGAAATGTAAAAAGCATACATTTGTGACATTAATATTAACATAATTTTTTTAATGATTCAATACAAGAGAGAGAGTATAGTAGACAGTTGCTGTCAAAAAGGGATGTATGTGTTTTTCTGGTTGACCTCTGGATGTTTTCAGGATATTTACTGTGTCATTAGGTAACCTTTCCCCAGGTGGTAAGGGTAGATAACAACACATCGCCACACTGATCCTTAACACAGGGGCCTCTCAATGGTGCATGCTCAGCCCCTTCCTGTACACCCTGTTCACTCATGACTGCACGGCCAGGCACGACTCCAACACCATCATTAAATTTGACAATCACACAACAGTGGTAGGCCTGATCACCAAAAACAATGAGACAGCCTATCGGGAGGAGGTCAGAGAGCTGGCTGTGTGGTGCCAGGACAACAACCTCTCCCTCAACGTGGTCAAGACAAAGGAGATGATTGTGGACTACAGGAAAAAGAGGACCGAGTGTAACAGTATAACTTTAGACTGTCCCTCGCCCATACCCGGGCGCGAACCAGGGACCCTCTGCACACATCAACAACAGTCACCGACAAAGCATCATTACCCATCGCTCCACAAAAGCCGCGGCCCTTGCAGAGCAAGGGGAACCACTTCTTCAAGGTCTCAGAGCAAGTGACGTCACCGATTGAAACGCTATTTAGTGCGCACCACCGCTAACTAGCTAGCTATTTCACATCTGTTACACGAGCACACCCCCATTCTCATCGACGGGGCTGCAGTGGAGCAGGTTGAGAGCCTCAGGTTCCTTGGTGTCCACATCACCAACAAACTAACATGGTCCAAGCACACCATGACAGACGTGACCTGTTCCCCCCCAGGAGACTGAAAATATTTGGCATGGTTCCTCAGATCCTCAAAAGTTTCTACAGCTGCACCATCGAGAGCATCCTGCATCACTGCCTGGTATGGCAACTATGCGGCCTCCGACCGCAAGGCACTACAGAGGGTAGTGCGAACGGCCCAGTACATCACTGGGGCCACGCTTCCTGCCATCCAGGACCTCTATACCAGGGGGTGTCAGAGGAAGGGCCTGAAAACTGTCAAAGACTCCAGCCACCCTAGTCATAGACTGTTCTCTCTGCTACCACGCGGCAAGCGGTACCGGAGCACAAAGTCTAGGTTCAAAAGGCTTCTAAACAGCTTCTACACACAAGCCATAAAACTCCTGAACATGTAGTCAAATGGCTACCCAGACTATTCACATTGCCCCCCACTCCCCTCTCCACACCACTGCTACTCTCTGTTGTCATCTATGCATAGTCTCTTTAATTAACTCTCCCTACATTTACATACTACCTCAACTAACCGGTGCCCCCGCACACTCACTCTGTACGGCACCCCCATGTATGTATTGTTTTTTTTACTGCTCCTCTTTAATTACTTGTTACTTTTATCTCTTATTCTTATCCATATTTTTTTAAACTGCACTGTCGGTTAGGGGCTTGTAAGTAAGCAATTTCACTGTAAGGTCTACACATGTTGTATTCGGGGCATTTGACTAATACAACTTGATTTGATAGAGCAAATGTTTTTTAGAAGTAAAAATGTGTTTGAAGTTTGTACTTGTTGACCTCTTTAAACCAGTACTACTTATTTATTTGAGAGTGAGGCACATATACATTGAGTTTGAACTTGTTGAACTTTAAAAATGTGTTTGAAGTTAAATATGTTTTGAAGTGAAAAGTAATTTCCGGGGTGGACTTTGTTTGAACTTTTGAACAGTTCAAACAGTTGTGAAGTTTTGTAGTGAGCTTGTGAACCCATGTAGAATGAACAGGGAAAATGTATTTCCGGGTAGGTGCCCGAGTATAAATAAGTCTTATGCTTGTCCTGTGAACACTACGAGTGAGAATGAACCTCAAGAGGGTTTAACCACAGAACTCTAAAGAAAACATGTTTCCTAGCAGGGCTGGGCGGAATATACCGTATGTTATGATATACCGGTATTAATGCAGGGACCGGTTTGGGTTTTTACTTTACCTTCTATACCGGTATTTGAATGTTTGGTTTGTTAAATATGATACGCCATGTGTAATGTCAATGTATATAGTTTACTTCGCTACTTGAGTCATCACTCTTTCCACACAGATTTAGCCACGCCCCCTGTCACTCAAGGAGAGCGTTTGACGTTCTTCAACCTCGAGACACTTGCGTTCAGTCCTGCATTGTCAGTGCAGCACTTGCAACAATGTTGATGACAACAATGCTGTTTTGCTTTGCTTCTTGATATAAATCCACTAGCAATCTATAATAACACTATTAGTTGGTGTTTCTTACATCAGAATACAACAAGTTTGTATTTTCTTAGCAAGTTACCCTAAATCTTGTGAAACGCTAATTGTTAGCCGATAATGTTATAGCTAGCTAGCAAATAAATGTACTGAGTAAGAGAACGTAGGTAGCTAATACAGCCTGATAATACCAGTGATGGTGTAGACCTAAATCAGCATTTTTTGTGTAACAGTATCTTCTAAATCAAAGAGGAATTGTGCAAAGAAAAAATATGTTAGCTACATGAAGTAGCTAAAAGAAAACATGCAATGTAGCCAAAGTTTATATGGGTCCCCTAGGAAACACTTATCAGCACTTTAGTTCTTACCCTGGCACAATAACTCCTCCCTGGCATTTTAATTCGTTTTCATCTCAAACAACACTGTATTCAAAGTGCCCACTATTATATTCTAACTATAGAATTAGAATAGTAATTCTATTTCCATGATTCCAACAGTTTTGCTCTAATTCGCACGTCAAATCGCAATTGCCACAATAAAAAGTCCTAGATTATTTGCCCATATCGTGCAGCCCTAGGTGGCAGTGTGGAAATGATCTCAATTGAGCAGTGGTGTAAAGTACTTTAAATCGTTTTTTTTTTGTATCTGTACTTTAATTTTTATTTTTGACTACTTTTACTTTTACTTCACTACATTCCTAAAGAAAATACTACTTTTTACTCCATACATTTTCCCTGACACCTAAAAGTACTCGTTACATTTTGAACTCGTTACATTTGTGTGCCCCTGGCTACCCATATATATATATTTTTTTTTTTAAGAAAATGGTGCCATCTAGTTTGCTTAATATAAGGAATTCGAAATTATTTATACTTTTACTTTTGATACTTAAGTACATTTGATCAATTACATGTACTTTTGATACTTACGTATATTTCAAACCAAATACTTTTAGACTTTTACTTGAGTCATATTCTATTAACTTGTATCTACTTTGACACAAGTATGACAACTGGGAACTTTTTCCACCACTGCAATTGAGTGCAGGAAATGCAGAAATGATAAAAGAGCTCAAATTTGTTTGGTTTGAAGTTGAATTGAACAGTATAAAACAATCAGAATGGAGAAAAAATAATTTATATCACTTAGAATATAAGTGTCAAATACCATCATACTGTCCAATTTAAAAAAAATATTGTGATATAATATTTTGGCCATATGGCCCAGCCCTATTTCCTATACCAACACTATGTGTAGAGCGTTGGACTAGTAACCAGAAGGTTGCAAGTTCAATTCCCTGAGCTGACAAGGTACATATCTGTCACTCTGCCCCTGAACAGGCAGTTGACCCACTGTTCCTAAGCCATCATTGAAAATAAGAATTTGTTCTAAATAACTGACTTGTCTAGTTAAATGAAGGTAAAATAAAAATATATATATATTGTGTCCATGTCTGGATCACAATGACAAAACCATCGATGCCATTCTTCATGATGCATGATTTTTTTAATGGTGTGATAGATATGAGTGACAAGGTTACATTTTCCAACCGGGCAATCCAACAGTGAAGATTTTCACACACAGCTGCCTAAGCACCCCTTTTCTGCCCCCAAACTGGAGTTTTTCTCCTGCGTTTCGCATGGGAGTGGCTTAAGATAAGACTTGCTCTATGTCAGATAGAAGGGGCGCTGAGTGGAACCTCCCTGCCTGTGTACACGTTGTTGAATTGTATTGTTGTATGTTTTAATTCTGTAATGTATGGATTGTTGCTGCATTCTTGGCCAGGTCTCCCTTGAAAATGATACTATGGGTCTCAATGGACTTTGCCTGGTTAAATAAAATGTCATTTAAAAAAATGCAGCATTCAAACATTCCATTACAGCTAAACAATGGATATGTAGCGTTTTGCAAAAAAAACTAACTTTCATACACGTCTAAAATCTTAGAACAGTAATATTTTACACACACATGAAGGTACCAAAACCATAAGCAATCATTTCTGATTAAAAAAACACAGATGTAAATTTTGGGGGGATTTATGGCGTGTTCATGTGTTAGTCGGAACTAAGAAACTGACATTTCCGACTTGCTAACTGGTTGAACGCAGCTAACGCAGTTAGCAAATCGGAAATGTCAGAGTTTCCTATTCCGACTAGCACGTTAACGTGACAAACTCTTCAGATATAGCTCATAAGAGGAGGCTGGTGGGAGAAGCTATAGGAGGACGGGCTCATTGTGTGGCCGATGTGAAATGGCTAGCTAATTAGCGGTGGTGCGTGCTAATAGTGTTTCAGTCGGTGATGTCACTCGCTCTGAGACCTAGAAGTAGTTGCTCTGCAAGGGCCGTGGCTTTTGTGGTGTGATGGGTAGCGATGCTTCGTGAGTGACTGTGGTTGATGTGTGCAGATGGTCCCTGGTTCGAGCCCAGGTTGGGGTGAGGAGAGGAACGGAAGCGATACTGTTACAATTGCACTTTAATAAATTTCATTCCAGACATTACAATGAGCTCGTCCAACCAGCCTCCACTGTAGTCCATGGTAGTTTATAAATGGTTAAAACATTTCTGATGGGTTTCAAAGACCATGATTAAACTTTCTGTGTATTAACAAAATTCATGATCATTTATTTTTATGAGAATGTATTACAATAGGCTTGTCATGGTCTTAGGTCTATTTTCAGTTTATTGCATTTTTTTGTTTTTGGTCACCTAGATCTAGGCCTATAGATGTCGGGTCAACATTCATTGACAAGTGAAAAAGAAATGCTGCTTTCCATCGTTGAATGAGATAATGCTCAAAAAAAGATTTTCAGTTTTTAAAAGATCAAAAAGATTTTCATTAATGAGTCGGGTTTGATAAATGTGGTTTAACTTCAACGTTCATATTAAACTTCAACGTTCATAATATTCACATTCATTGAAAATATGATGAGTAAAATGTGATTCCCCTAATGCCCATCACTTCAGTAGGTCAACAGGTGTCCGACCAGTCTATTGGTTAAGAGCCAGACGATGGTAAACCGTGTCTGTAAAAGGGCGTATTCGTTTTGCATGGCCCAGTGCACTTGGTAATATGATATTTTTCTTTAGGACCAATGGAATGATCCGCCAACCCAGGGTACCAGGCCATGCAAGCGAACAATGTATTTCTATCAGTTCTTTGCGGCGGTTCTCATTGGCAGCTGTGATAGTGTATATGCATCAGATACATTATTTCCCTAAATCCACTTGGTCAGATCAGTCAGTACAAATAAATGCTATTTTAGACATAGGCCTAACGGTTTACATTCAATATTTAAATTAAAAGTTAGATTTATTTAGCTCGTTAATTTGTAAGGAACCAGTCATGTTTTTCTTCCCAAGCGTTTTGAATCGTCACACAGGGTGCTTCTCCACAATATGGTGAGTAGGCCAGTTGCTATAAGATTGCGGTTGATATTTGATATGTCGGCTAGAACCGTTTCATTTGGATGAAGGGACAATTTTAATGACTTATGGGGATAATAGATCATTCGATTCTCATTATGTTTTTGTAACTTTTTCATAATCCTACACGAGCTCCACGGCATAGCCTATTTAGACTATTACCTGCTTATCATGTCGACCTAGCCTAGTGTATGATCAATTGCTAAATCAGCCTAAACTACTTCATGAAAGATGAATGTAGTAGGCCTACCTTGCAATGAATAAGACACAATTATAACTCTATTATAATAATGTAACACTATTATAATATTAGTTAGGCCTATCCTATTTATCTAAAATCATTTTCTGATATTTCTAATTTTGTTAAATCTAGCTGCTAGTGTCTGGGGTCATGTAAAGGAGAACAGGTGCAACAACCAGACATAACAATGATAGACCAGGTAAACACATAGGAAGCATAAATAAACATTTGTGCTCTTCTCATTGTCAACAGATACACATCAATGAATGCCGCTCTAGAATTAAACTGAGACGCATAAAATGAAAAACGCTTAAACGTCTCGGAAATTATTAGAGAAGAAGGGAGAGATCTTCAGTCTGAAAGCTTGAAAGATACGTTTGATTTCCACGCCAGCCTCGCAGTCCGCTAGCCCTCGCTCTGCAACTTTTGTCCAATCAGAGCCCTTCAGGGGTTTCCGGTCGACATTACTGTCCAATCACACCGCTTCCAGTGTTTTTTCCATATCAGCGCAGTGACACAGAGTAGAAGCAAGGCAGGCCAGCTATCTGATTGCTGATATCCATCTGTCTGTAATGATGGGAATGTCCATCTGGTGTGTGGTGATTTTAGGTTGGCTGCCACCAAAGGGATAAAGATCCCACAAAAAGATTTCCTGAAAGTCAATGTCCAACGAACATGGTAAGAGAGGGTTTGCCTTTGCCTGTTAGTCATTGAAAAACTTTTGCTTTCGTGTAAAGCTATCATTAGTGTTCTACAATTGAGAACATATATAAATATAGGGCACGGTTACATTTTGTTTTTAATCATTCCTTTCTGAGCCCTGTGCTATAGCAGTCTACACTGATGCCATCATGCCATTTCCCATTTGTTGTGCATCTACAGTAATGACATCATGGACTATGTGCTGGTGCGAGTCCCGCCCCCTCTGCCGGGATTGCCCCGCCCCCGTTTCTCCCTCTACCTCTCCTCCCAGCTCCAATATGGTGTCATCATCGTCTACCACCGCCAGTGTGGGATGCTCCTGGGTAAGAGGGAGGGGAAAGGGGAAAGGGGAAGGAGAGGGGGAGTGAGTAGGAAAAGAGAAGGTTGGAGAGAGGGATTATGCATGTAGGGGAGAATAGAAGGTGTGGAAAAGACAGTAGTGTGACAGTAGAGTTATGACCTCTGACCTGTAGTGTGACACGAGAGTTATGACCTCTGACCTGTAGGGTGACAGGAGAGTTATGATCTCTGACCTGTAGTGTGACAGAAGAATTATGACCTCGGACCTGTAGTGTGACACGAGAGTTATGACCTCTGACCTGTAGTGTGACAGGAGCTGTAGGGTGACAGGAGAGTTATGACCTCTGACCTGTAGGGTGACAGGAGAGTTATGACCTCTGACCTGTAGGGTGACAGGAGAGTTATGACCTCTAACCTGTAGTGTGACAGAAGAATTATGACCTCGGACCTGTAGTGTGACACGAGAGTTATGACCTCTGACCTGTAGTGTGACAGGAGAGTTATGACCTCTGACCTGTAGGGTGACAGGAGAGTTATGATCTCTGACCTGTAGTGTGACAGGAGCTGTAGGGTGACAGGAGAGTTATGACCTCTGACCTGTAGTGTGACAGGAGAGTTATGACTTCTGACCTGTAGTTTGTGTGTTTCCAGAGGAGATCCAGCACATTCTGGACAGACTAGCCAAGACCAGAACCGCCCAGAAGATCGATGTGGATGAGTCTGATAGGTGGGTACAACAAAGCCAGTTTCTCAAGTCTCATGTTCTTCCTGGTGGAGAGAGAGGCATCTGGCGAGTGCACTGACACAAATGGCTGCCATGAATTAGGATCTCTCTCTCTCTCTCGCTCTCTCTCATGCAGACACACTCTTTCTCTCCCTGATGTGTTGTCTCTCCTGGAGGAAAGTGAGTGGGCAGCGAACCCCTTCTTTGGAGAAATACATTCTGGGTACACCATGCCCAGCCCTAACACACTAATACAGGTACATCGGACAGTGTCTCAAATAACTGTGTGTGTGTGTGTGTGTGTGTGTGTGTGTGTGTGTGTGTGTGTGTGTGTGTGTGTGTGTGTGTGTGTGTGTGTGTGTGTGTGTGTGTGTGTGTGTGTGTGTGTTCTATTGACACATCTTGTATTTCTCTAATCTCTTGTTCCTCTTCTTGTCTGTCAGCTGGGTGGAGAGTTTAGGAGAGAAGCCACTCCTGAGCGCCCCCTGCTTCTGAGTCCAGGTACTCCCCCTCAGGACGGTGAGAGAGGAGGGTGGGGGAGAAGGGAGGAGTTTACTACATTAAGGGGAGTGGAGAAAAGGAAGAGTGGTCATGAGTTAAATGGTAATCCATTGTGTTTCCTTTATTGTTGTTTATGGTCTTATCCCTCGTTCATTCCCAGGTATCACAGCATCTCCAGACTCCATCACTCTGATAGAGGCTGAACCCGTCACCATCCCCTCAGCAGAGGTACGCCTGTCAATCAGAACAGCTGTCAATCAAACTAACTTTCCAATCAAACCATCTCTCTCTATTCCTAACTCTCTTGCTGGCAGTTTGAAGGGGCGGAGCTCGCTGAGGTCACACATCAAAACATGGGGATGATTGACTTGCTAATGGACCAATTAGATCACTTCCCAGAGGGTGAGTGACTGGTAAGTTATCCTCTGTCCCTGCCCCTTATACACAGGGCAGAGTTAAAAATGAGCATGTGTTTCAGGAGAGATGGAGGCAGAGCGAGAGAGGGGCCCAGAAAGAGAAGAGAGGGAGAGAGAAGGAGAATCTATGGGAGAAGGGGAATTGGAGAGAGAGGGAGAAAGTGAACAAGAAGTAGAAAGAGCAGAAGCGATAGTGAGGATGAGAGATGTCATTGGATCCCTTATTCGGTAGGTTAATATAAACTGACACAGACACACACCCTCACACACACTCACTCACACACACACAGTAACTTTGGTTCCCGCTGTCTCCTCTGTCAGACTGCCGTATACCACCCTATCCAGCGAGGACCCCACTGTGCTGCCTGGCGAGGAGACAGAGCTGCCCATGGAGATGCCTGCCGCACTCGCAGAGGAGAGGACACCAGTGTCTGTCCCTCTGCCCCCTTCCACACCCGGTGAACCAGAGGAGCGAGGGATGGCTAGAGAGAGGGGGAGATGGAGAGATTGCCCCACCCTACAGGATGTTACTCCCCCAGTGAAGCAACCTCGTAGGAGGCAGCTGCTCTTCATCGACCAGGAAACACAGATATCCCAGGAGGCACTGCAGCAACAGATAGACAACACTCTCATACAGACCAGGCCCCTGGTACACACACACACCCCCCCACACACACACACATTTGAACTATACACTCAAAACTGTAATAATTAACAAAGTATTCATAAACAAGTAAATCAATTAGTGAAAGTGTGAGAGTAAGTAAGATGTGTGTGTGTTCCAGGTTGTAATCAGTGGTCCCTCTAAGAGAACAGTGTCTCCAGTTGATCTCCTTGGTAACCCATGCACCAGTGAGTATCAACACTCATACTCTCTCTTTCTCACTGTTTAACAGCCTTCAATCAACACTGAGATAATGTTAGGTCTCCATTCCTCCTCAGCCCTCCCTCCAGAGCTGCTGTTGCCGTGGAAACGGGTG
Organism: Oncorhynchus masou masou; assembly: GCF_036934945.1. NCBI lineage: Eukaryota > Metazoa > Chordata > Actinopteri > Salmoniformes > Salmonidae > Oncorhynchus > Oncorhynchus masou. The sequence continues at coordinate 3,883,342 of NC_088241.1, read as the reverse complement.
GCGATCGTCGCAGCGCTCACTGGCTCCGCCCTGCTGGTAGGGAGGACAGAGACAGAGTCTGAGTCAGAGAGAGAGAGGGATAAAGAGAGAGTGATGAAGGCAAAGGAGGAGGGAGACAGAGAGCAGGAGGGAGAGCTCCGCTCAAAAGAGGTGATGCGGGATCAAACTGTTTTTTAGGTGACTACACGTGTGCACCTAATAACTGGACAATGATGATATCGACAATTATCCCTGTGTGTGGTGTGTGTGTGTGTGTGTAGGTACCTAGAGAGTTGGCAGAGTCTGGCCTGTCCCAGCATGATGCTTCCAGTAAGATATTACAATATTGTAGTATCATTCCATAGATCATTCATATAAGGCTAAGGGACATGTGCTTGGTCATCTTGCCGACAGTACACCCTCTCCATCTCACGATAGATGTTAACTCTGTGTGTTCCTCCAGCTCGGTCTCCGCAGTCCCTGGAGGTCTCTGATAGAGACATGTCCCGGGAGAACTCCCCCCTGGACACACCCGAGAGCAGAGGGTGAGAAAAGAGGGAGGAGAAGAGGGGAGGAAGAGAGTTGTATATTGTGTGCAACTGGTAGTTACATACAGTTGACACCTGATAATGTCATATTGTGTTGTGTTCAGGTCTCCTGTCCCCAGGTCTGTGTCCAAACTGAAGGACATTCCAGAGGAGGGCGAGGGACCGCTGGAGAGAGAGGCAGAGGGCATACCTATGGCTGATTTATCAGCAGAGCTACTGGAGTAATAATCTAGCTATTATATCATCAAATGATAGTTATTTTTTATTTCGTCATCTGTTTTATTTCTTCTTCTGTTTTATTTCTTCTGTTTTGTTTCTTCTGTTTTTATTTCTTCTCCTGTTTTTATTTCTTCTTCTGTTTTATTTCTTCTTCTGTTTTTATTTCTTCTTCTGTTTCATTTCTTCTGTTTTATTTCTTCTTCTGTTTTATTTCTTCTGTTTTGTTTCTTCTGTTTTTATTTCTTCTCCTGTTTTTATTTCTTCTTCTGTTTTATTTCTTCTTCTGTTTTTATTTCTTCTTCTGTTTCATTTATTCTGTTTTATTTCTTCTTCTGTTTTATTTCTTCTTCTGTTTTATTTATTCTGTTTTGTTTCTTCTGTTTTGTTTCTTCTTCTGTTTTTATTTCTTCTGTTTTTATTTCTTCTGTTTTATTTCTTCTTCTGTTTTATTTCTTCTTCTGTTTTATTTATTCTTCTGTTTTTATTTCTTCTTCTGTTTGAGTTCTTCTGTTTTTATTTCTTCTGTTGTTATTTCTTCTGTTTTTATTTATTCTGTTTTGTTTCTTCTTCTGTTTTATTTCTTCTGTTTTTATTTCTTCTTTTGTTTTTATTTCTTCTGTTGTTATTTCTTCTGTTTTTATTTCTTCTGTTTTGTTTCTTCTTCTGTTTTATTTCTTCTGTTTTTATTTCTTCTTTTGTTTTTATTTCTTCTTCTGTTTTGTTTCTTCTTCTGTTTTTATTTCTTCTTCTGTTTGATTTCTTCTGTTTTGTTTCTTCTGTTTTTATTTCTTCTGTTTTATTTCTTCTTCAGTTTTTATTTCTTCTTCTGTTTTATTTCTTCAGAGCTACTGGAGTAATAATCTAGCTATTATATCATCAAATGATAGTTATTTTTTATTTCGTCTTCTGTTTTATTTCTTCTGTTTTGTTTCTTCTGTTTTTATTTCTTCTCCTGTTTTTATTTCTTCTTCTGTTTTATTCCTTCTTCTGTTTTTATTTCTTCTTCTGTTTCATTTATTCTGTTTTATTTCTTCTTCTGTTTTTATTTCTTCTTCTGTTTTATTTCTTCTTCTGTTTTATTTCTTCTTCTGTTTTATTTAGTCTGTTTTGTTTCTTCTTCTGTTTTTATTTCTTCTGTTTTTATTTCTTCTTCTGTTTTATTTCTTCTTCTGTTTTTATTTCTTCTTCTGTTTTATTTCTTCTTCTGTTTTATTTCTTCTTCTGTTTTATTTAGTCTGTTTTGTTTCTTCTTCTGTTTTTATTTCTTCTGTTTTTATTTCTTCTTCTGTTTTATTTCTTCTTCTGTTTTATTTCTTCTTCTGTTTTTATTTCTTCTTCTGTTTTATTTCTTCTGTTTGTATTTCTTCTTCTGTTTTTATTTCTTCTTCTGTTTTATTTCTTCTTCTGTTTTCTTCTTTTGTTTTTATTTCTTCTTCTGTTTTGTTTCTTCTTCTGTTTTTATTTATTCTTCTGTTTTATTTCTTCTGTTTGTATTTCTTCTTTTGTTTTTATTTCTTCTTCTGTTTTGTTTCTTCTTCTGTTTTTATTTCTTCTTCTGTTTGATTTCTTCTGTTTTTATTTCTTCTGTTTTATTTCTTCTTCTGTTTTATTTCTTCTCCAGTTTTTATTTCTTCTTCTGTTTTATTTCTTCTTCTGTTTTATTTCTTCGTTTTCTGTTTTATTTCTTCTTCTAAAAAACTCACTCCGCCTCTTTCTGTGTGTTTCTCTAGCGCAGTGACAGAGCCTCTTGAGGATCATGAAGGGGTGCTGTTCCACTCTCTGCTGCCCCCACTGGCCCAACGCAATAGTGTCACTCACTCATTCTGGACCCTACTGGGTAAGACAATGCAGGTGTGTGTGTGTGTGTGTGTGTGTGTGTGTGTGTGTGTGTGTGTGTGTGTGTGTGTGTGTGTGTGTGTGTGTGTGTGTGTGTGTGTGTGTGTGTGTGTGTGTGTGTGTGTGTGTGTGTGTGTGTGTGTGTGTGTGTGTATAACAGTCAGGTGTGTATGTGTTCTCTACAGAGATGGTAACTGCCAGGAGACTCTGTGTGCAGCAGGATGAACCTTATGGTGACATCATCATTTCACCTGGACCCAACTATGAGGAGGGGAATGAGTGTGTGTAACATACACACACACACACAGTTTATTCAAATATGACTTTCAAATAGATCTCACAAACAGATAGTTTGAGTCGGGTAACTAGAAGAGACAACAGTTGACCTGTTCCTCTTTGCTAATCTTATTTTAGGTGCTTCATTTGTGTGTGTTATTTAGCAGACACTCTTATCCAGAGCAGCTTACAGTATTAAGTGTTCACATGTCTTGTGTTTTTGATCTTGCCCCCAGTGGGAATCAAACCCACAACAAATGCTATCCTCTACCAACTGAGCCACACAGAACATTTTGTAAAGCTTAACATTTTTAAAGTTTTAAAGCAGGTTTTGCTTTGTTGTTGTTTTTTATATCATTAGTCTCTTATTATATTATGTGACTAAAGACTGAATTTTATATTCAATATCACATTTTTCTTTTAAGCATTTTAAATGACTTTTCCACCATTTCTATTTCCACAGTATTTTAGTCTATTCTTAGCCTGTGCTGACATATAAAGGACTCTACGTGTGTTTGTGTTTCAGTGGTGGGTTTTTTACTTGTAACAGGTGTTTGTTTCTGTGAATAAACATGTCAAACTATTTATCTGTGCTGTGTTTGTGTCTGACAGACCCAAGTCAAAATCTAAAGGGAGTTAAAAGTAGAATTATATGTACAATGAAATGTACTCATGATTAACCACAATTGGAAGAAAAACATTCAATTGAATGAATAATAGCTCATACAGACTATAGCACATTAGTTTTCACAAATAATCTCTTGTACTGTACACTGAGATAGCCTACCAGTAGTTGGACATGAACTCTACACATTTCATGCACTTTGAACGTTGGTACAATGCTGGATTAATAAGGACACGGGACACCACAGTGTTAGCTTCAGGAAGTTATTTAGTAAGATAAAACCAGATACAGTGTACAGAACATCACTGGTACTGCATTACGCCATGCTACACCTCCTTTTAGTGATAGAGAGGAAGAGACAACACACTTTAGAAATATGGTACAAATCTTAATAAACATATTTAGTGTTAGCTTTATGAATGTCTTTAGTAAGGTAAGTACTGTAGTACAGCATGCTACCAACACCATAAAACTTGTCCTTGTCTATTGTGTGCATCTGTGTAAATCACTCATAATAAATGGCTATAAAATCAAGGCGTGCTACAATCAAATATAATACTTTTATGGATTATTTACACTGTTACAAATGTATGGATTACAACACTTCCCCACAGATTCAGGGGACATAGTCCTCAGAGTAACGTTATGAATACAATAATGAAGAATGTCAAACTGTTCTATAGCATTCTGTTCAGGCTCTGACAGGACTGTGGGACTGGTACGTTTCCCAGCCTGAGGTTGCTCTCCTGGGCTGGAGCAGGGGATCTCTGACAAACTGGAGGGGGTATCAGCATATTGAGGACAGAGGGAGCTCTTCTGTGTGGCAGTGGAGAGAAGACATGGATGGGCAGAGTGATTATATCGCTGTTAGATACTGCATGCACACTTTTGAGTTGAGAGTTAAGAGAGGAAACTGAACTGTGATATATTGGATAACAATGTTGGATACCTTTTTTTGGAGCTGTGACTAAAGCCACCTTTCTTATACCTGCCATATGATGCATCACTAGTATCACATGATTTTGGAATATAATCAGTTGAATTGAGGAGATGACATGAATTGATGCTGCAACGTTTTTAAAACATTTCAAATGTTCACAGATCCCTTGAGGACTATGGTGTTTTGCCAGGTTACAGGACCCTAGTATGGAGTCCACAGAAACCCAAACCCCTGGGTAGAGGGACTCCGTGGATCTGTTTTTAAAGTCCACAGGTGGGTAAATATACCAGAGGACACTCCTAAACCACACCATTGCCTCGTTTTTTTTTATCACGTTCCAGTGACAGTTGCGCCTGTGGACGACACAAAATCTTTAGCCTGCGTTGAAATCTGTCTGGGTGAACAGGATTAGGGTTGAATGGCTGGAGCCCGGTTACCGATATTTACTGCCCCAAAACCACTCCCCTTTCCCGGGATAAATAACTGTGAGAAAACAGTGAATTATAATAAATCATTTATATGAACAGCATCGCGTGAAATGGAACTGTTAAATTATATGCAATGTCTAAATCGGTCTTCTCCACAGCGTCTGTATGATGAATCAACACTCAAGGTGGGGACAGACATCCTATCTCAGTATGGAGCGCTGTCCACAATGCATGTCGAACTATCATTTCATCATGGCAACGTTTTTTCTTGTGACAGGTAGTGTACAGTTGTGGCAGCATAGCCTATGCTACAGTAATATACAGAGCGAATGCCCGTCTAATTTACCCATCTCCATCTGGTTTTCGGGCGTCACCTTGTTTTTTAATTTGAAAGATTATACTTTTTTTCAATTGCAGCTGCAGTTTTAAAACATCCTATCACTCAAACATCATTGCATTGTATCAGTGCACGCGCGAGCACTCTCTCACAGTCTTGTTCTCTCTATCAACTCCATTCAAATTGCATCCAAAATAGATCATCTTGTTCTATATTTATATATAGCCCTATATATAGATGTCCTAGCCTACCTCTTTCAGGTAATACATTCAATGCAGTGATAGCCTTACATTTAGCTAATTAATAATGGGTTGTGCATAGTAAGAGTCTAATTTACAGTACGCACACACCTGTGCTCCGCTGACCTCTCCTTAAAAAACGCTCCTTAGTTCTTCCAATCCCATGCAGGAAAAACTAGACTAAAATACATTGCTGGGCATTATATGTTTATGATTGCTAAATACAGCAGCCAATAGAACTCACGGGTAGTTTGAAAGAAGAGCAAATGGGCGCGATAGCGGTAGGCTATATCAGTTATTTATTCTGAATCATTACCATTCAAACTTCGTGAAGAGAAGTGAAAGCATTCTGTTTCTAATTCTAGTCCAATATTATTAATGGATGTCATTAGAATGATGAAGATAAGGACAACGAAAAGTATTTAATTGAACTGTTGAAAGCGAGGATGTGACCAGCATTGAAATCTGTCTGGGTGATCAGGATACGATTTCTCCTCTGTTATGTTCCCCTCAGACGGAGAGGCGTCTGTGGGCTGTGTTTGGGTCCAGTGTCAGCTCATACATGGCAAATAATTATGTGTTTTTAGTGTAATTTTGACAAATATGTTTGATTGATAGTGATCATGAGATCCAATTGACTATTTATTAATTAAATAACTGACAAGGGAGTTCACAAAATACCTCCTAAATGTGATCTCTCTTAACTCACTGTGTGTGTTTTTGTGATGGTCAGGTCTATACAACAAACATGATTACACACCTACATTTCTTCAGGCCAGACTTTAACCAGTGCTCTGCATTCGAGATTCAGTGACACAAACAGCATGTGTTTGAAGTTCAGTGTGGAAAATACACACCTTAACAGGAGAGCTATACTGTTCTAGAACTATCAGCAGCAATCAATGATTTGTACAGGTACCTTTTAACTAAAATACCAATTTTACATCGACACATTGTATTTCTACCTGAGTTTTACATTACAGTCTGGATGCTCCAGTGCAGCAGAGAGAATCTTCACTCCTGAGTCTCCTATGTGACTGTAGTCCAGATTTAGCTCTCTCAGGTGTGAGGGGTTTGACCTCGGAGCCGAGGTCAAGGAAGCACAGCCTTCCTCTGTAATTCCATATAATAACAAACTACAGGAAGAGAACATTCAATGAAGGATTTGGACTCACCGAGTGGCATAGTTGCACCCCATGTCAAATATGATCACCAGTATTCAGTTGACAAATGATTTCACAAAGTTATTAAGCCATTATGACAATTAATTCACATGCAAACATACAATGTGTTATGTCACCTAATACTTTACACTCCAATTGTTCACACGTAAGAACTTCCAGTTTACAGCGTGGACTCCTCAGTCCAGCAGAGAGCAGCTTCACTCCTGAATCCTGCAGATCATTATCATTCAGGTTCAGCATTCTCAGTTGAGAGGAGCTGAGAGAAGAGGCCAGTGCTTCACAGTATTTTTCTGTCAGGTTGTAACCCATCAGTCTGAATAAGAAATGAAGACAAAAACTTGGCTTTAATTTGAGTTTTTACAGTATCAAACCATTAGGGCATGAGTGGTGCAGTGGTTTAAGGCACTGCATCTCAGTGCAAGAGGCGTCACTACAGTCCCTGATTCAAATCCAGACTGAATCACATCTGGCTGTGATTGGGAGTCCCATAGGGTGGTGCACAATTGGTCCGGGTTTGCTGGGGTAGGCCGTCATTGTAAATAAAATTAGTTACACAAGCTTCTGATTACAAATAATATGCCATTACAGTAATATAGAGTCTACATAAGTGTGTCAGTGTCACAAACTACAGTAATTGTATCTCTGTTTTGATCTCCAAGAAAATGTATGACAAAAATAATGCTGAAGACTTAAAACTGATCAAGCAGTAATGAAGTAATGAAACTGGTAAAAAAAACTTTACTTCAACAGATCATTCAAATCAAAATCGAATTTTATTTGTCACATACACATGGTGAGCAGATGTCAATGCGAGTGGAGCGAAATGCTTGTGCTTCTAGTTCCGACCATGCAGTAATATCCAACGAGTAATCTAACCTAACAATTTCACAACAACTACCTTATACACACAAGTGTAAAGGAATGAATAAGAATATGTACATATAAATATATGGGTGAGCGATGGCCGAGCGGCATAGGCAAGATGCAGTAGATGGTATAGAGTACAGTATATACAAATGAGATGAGTAATGTAGGGTATGTAAACATTATATAAAGTGGCATTGTTTGAAGTGACTAGTGATACATTCAAAGCTACTATGGAGATATGAAATAAGACATTATAACAACGTGAGATTGCTTCTCTTACAGTACATAAATCATTTTTTATAAATACATTGAGGTTTCACAGTACTTACAGCACTACTCTGGAGGCTTTGACCACTGGCAGCAGCCTCAGCAGACCCTCCTCTGAACCAGAGTATTTTCTCAGGTCGAAAATATCCAGCATCTCTTCTGAGGTAGCATCACAAAGACCAGAGCTGACCACTCTGCAGGTGAATGTTTGGCCTTAGAGAGAATTCCCGATCCCAGGTGCCTTTGGATCTCCTCCACTAAATGGTCATTCAGCTCATTCAGACTGTGGAACAGGCTGATGCACTTCTCTGGAGAGGGGTTCTCCTTGATGTATTCTACTATTTCCTTATGGCTCTGTGAGCTGCTTCTTGTCTGTGTTGGTAGACCTTTTAACAGAGTCTGATTGGACTCCAGAGAGAGGCTGAGAAGGAAGCTGAGGAAGAGGTCCAGGTGTCAATACTCACTCTTCAGAGCCTTATCTACTGCACTCTTATGGAGGATGGTTGTAGAGAATTCATTACTCTTCAGAGCCTTATCTACTGCACTCATATGGAAGATGGTTGTAGAGAATTCATTACTCTTCAGAGCCTTATCTACTGCACTCATATGGAAGATGGTTGTAGAGAATTCATTACTCTTCAGAGCCTTATCTACTGCACTCTTATGGAGGATGGTTGTAGAGAATTCATTACTCTTCAGAGCCTTATCTACTGCACTCTTATGGAAGATGGTTGTAGAGAATTCATTACTCTTCAGAGCCTTATCTACTGCACTCTTATGGAGGATGGTTGTAGAGAATTCATTACTCTTCAGAGCTTTATCTACTGCACTCTTATGGAGGATGGTTGTAGAGAATTCATTACTCTTCAGAGCCTTATCTACTGCACTCTTATGGAGGATGGTTGTAGAGAATTCATTACTCTTCAGAGCCTTATCTACTGCACTCATATGGAGGACGGTTGTAGAGAATTCATTACTCTTCAGAGCCTTGTCTACTGCACTCTTATGGAGGAAGGTTGTCGAGAATTCATTACTCTTCAGAGCCTTATCTACTGCACTCTTATGGAGGACGGTTGTAGAGAATTCATTACTCTTCAGAGCCTTATCTACTGCACTCATATGGAAGATGGTTGTAGAGAATTCATTACTCTTCAGAGCCTTATCTACTGCACTCTTACGGAGGATGGTTGTGGAGAATTCATTACTCTTCAGAGCCTTATCTACTGCACTCTTATGGAGGATGGTTGTAGAGAATTCATTACTCTTCAGAGCCTTATCTATTGCACTCTTATGGAGGACGGTTGTAGAGAATTCATTACTCTTCAGAGCCTTATCTACTGCACTCTTATGGAGGACGGTTGTAGAGAATTCATTACTCTTCAGAGCCTTATCTACTGCACTCTTATGGAGGATGGTTGTAGAGAATTCATTACTCTTCAGAGCCTTATCTACTGCACTCTTATGGAAGATGGTTGTAGAGAATTCATTACTCTTCAGAGCCTTATCTACTGCACTCTTATGGAGGATGGTTGTAGAGAATTCATTACTCTTCAGAGCCTTATCTACTGCACTCTTATGGAGGATGGTTGTAGAGAATTCATTACTCTTCAGAGCCTTATCTACTGCACTCATATGGAAGATGGTTGTAGAGAATTCATTACTCTTCAGAGCCTTATCTACTGCACTCTTATGGAGGACGGTTGTAGAGAATTCATTACTCTTCAGAGCCTTATCTACTGCACTCTTATGGAAGACGGTTGTAGAGAATTCATTACTCTTCAGAGCCTTATCTACTGCACTCCTATGGAGGATGGTTGTAGAGAATTCATTACTCTTCAGAGCCTTATCTACTGCACTCTTATGGAGGATGGTTGTAGAGAATTCATTACTCTTCAGAGCCTTATCTACTGCACTCTTATGGAGGATGGTTGTAGAGAATTCATTACTCTTCAGAGCCTTATCTACTGCACTATTATGGAGGATGGTTGTAGAGAATTCATTACTCTTCAGAGCCTTATCTACTGCACTCTTATGGAGGATGGTTGTAGATAATTCATGAGACGTCCGTTCTGCCATCAGATTTACATTGTTGTTTTTGAACATGAGAAAGACATACAGAGCAGTCAGACACTCCTGGATGCTCAGAGGCACAAAGCAGTACACCTTTCTCTGGTACAGCCCACACTCCTCTCTGAAGACCTGTGCACACATTCTGAAGTACACTGACACTTCAACATCGATGCCCTACTCTCTCAGGTCTTCCTCTTAGAAGATCGGGTTGCCCTTTTCCAGCTGTTGAAAGGCTAGCTTCCCCAATCCCAGAATTATCTTTTGATTTAATGGGGGTTCCATCTCTTGTTCTATAGCATACTTCAGATTCATCTGTGTGGTCTGAAACATCAGGAAGTGTGTACACATTTGAGTCAGCGTTTTGGGCATCTTTCCACTCTCTGCTTCAACTAACAGATTCTTCAGAACAGAGGATGAAATCAAACAGCATACTGGAATGTGGCACATTATATTCTTGATGATATTCTTCAAATATTCTTGATGACTTCATGTGTGTGAGGATTCTTCTGGCCTGGTTTGGATCAGTCATTCTCTTGATGAAGTACTCATCCTTCTGTGAGTCACTGAACCCTTGCATCTCTTTCACCTGGTCAACACACTCTAGAGGAATGCGATTGGCTGGTGCAGGTCGGGAGGTAAACCAGATGCAAGCATAGGGAAGCAGATTTCCCTGGATGAGGTTTGTAAGACAGCACATCCACTGTGGTTGGCTTTGTGACATCACACCAGGTCTTGCTCTCAAAATCTAGAGGAAGACGGCATTCATCCAAACCATCAAGGACAAACACAACATTGTACTTCTTGAGGTCTGGGATTCTAGATTTTTGATCTCAATAAAAAAAAGTTATGACGTTCCATCTAACTCTTTTCCTCCATCAAATTCAGCTCCTGAAAAGGGAGTGAAAAGACGAGCTGGACATCCTGGTTTGCCTTTTCTTCCACCCAGGCAAGAATAAACTTCTGCACAGACACTGTTTTTCCAATGCCAGTGATTCCCTTTGTTAGCATAGTTCGGATATTCTTGTCTTGTCCAGGTAAGGGTTTGAAGATGTCATTACATTCAAATGGCATCTTGTGTGTCTGGTCTCTTACATGCTCTCTCAATCTGTCTCACCTCATGTTCATTGTTGACCTTGCCACTTCCACCCTCTGTGTAGAGCTCGGTATAGATCTTATTGAGAAATGTTGGATTCCTTCAAACAAATACTCAGACCGCTTCTTCAGATGAGATTTTAGGTTGTTGGCACAAAGCAAGCTCGCCATAGGGACCTATCAATGCATAAGTATTTCATATTAAAATGTTAACATCATGTAGGAAGTGTGGTCTAATCTACTTGTTAGCATATGAACAAGTTAAAGTGACTCCCTTATAAATATGTGAATCATGCTGTCATACTTTTTTTCATGGAGACAAACTTTAATAGTCAATTGGAAGTATTTCCACACCCTGGTTAGCAGTTGTGGAGAAGAATCTGGGGCAAATATGTGCTTTGAAAACTTTGGGGAAGCAGCTTCAAGGGTGGAAACATTTCTCGAACATTTAAATGAACTGGAAATCTCTGATGACATCCAACAATTCAACAATACACAGATGAAGCTTCCTACAACTCTTGATTTCTAATATGCTGGTATTTCTCAGTGAATGAGAGAGTTTAGGAATTCTCTCAATTCTGTGTCGGCATAAAAGTCAATATTAAAATAGATAGCTCTTACTTTTTTCCAGTGTGTCTTGCAAACTCTTTCTGGTTCATTACTCTTCAGGACATGAATTGTGATCTTCAGAGCCCCTTTGCTGGCATTGCTCTATTTCTGCTCTTCAGCATCCATCCCTTCCTCATCCTCCCACTGACCCTGGGTAATCTGGACACAGAATTATTCTATACTTCTTCAGATGAGACTTTAGATATGAGAGGGACTTGTCTTCAAACAACTAAGGAAGATAAAGATCAAATAAGAGGAGAGCATTTTGAATTGTTGTTGAATTTGAATAAATAATATGTGACTATAAAACACACCTTGGCTATGGACGCCAGGTCTGTTTGGTGACTGCTAGTCTCAGACTCTGATCCCTCCTGTTGGAATGTACAGACAAAACACAAGGTTACAGACACTACAGGTAACTATACACACACCTCTTTATATCACTCACGAAGGTGAACACAATCGTTTCTATGCTCACAACTGTACCCTTAGCTATGAACACCATTAAAGGTACACTATGTTTTTGTTGTCATTTGAGTCTTTGTAATAAAACATCGTATAGCTTCAAACTATGTTAACAGCAATCATGTTGAGCTCGTGATCTGTCAGTCCTTGCATCCATAGCTCCATCTGCAAATTTGAGAGTGGTTACATTTCTGAAACAGCCAACAGCCCCAACACCTGGTTTGCTGTAAACATGAGTGAATGGACAGTTGGTTTTAAAGATAACCCCATATAGACACACCACAAAAGTTTCCTGTTTACACTCTGTATGCTATTATTCATTAGATTAGACTAAAGAGGGCATCTATACTTCTAAAGTTCCTCTCACAAAGGCATACAGTAAAGCTTGTCCAAAAACGTTAATACAACCTGAGCCCCTCACCTCTGTTCAGTAGGAAAGACTCCCTCACTTAAATAATAATGGAATTATTATTGACTGGTCACTCTTCATGGACACACAGCTGGGAACAGGTGAGTCTGCTCTCTCCTGCTGGTCCCTATTAAAATAATTACAGCTTACTTAATAACATTCTGTATATGTATCCATGCTTTTTTGCAATGACGACTATCATTCTCCGTGTTATAAGGTGAACATACGGCATAAACTTCACACTTTTATATTGTGCCATTTACCTCACTTATCATTGCCATTCCATACTGAGATTAAACAAGGGAAATGGGACATTAAAAGGTCCACTGTGATATTTACAGCAATTCTTGATCATTTAACTTAATTAAATATATCCACTGATTCTAGAAGAACATCATTTTTTAACACTTCATGAGTTTAGTTCAACTGTTTAGACTGTGTTGTTACAGCATTCAACAATGCATTTAATGTTTTTAAAAAAAGAATGGAAACCGAAACCGAAAACTGTGATTACTTTGGAATCATTGAACCAAAACCGAACCAACCTCAAAAAGAACTAATCGCTAAACAACCAGTAGAGGAAGGCCTACATGAGAAAAAAACAATGAGTTAAGCATTCTGGCACGGCGGCCAGGGCAATACAGTCTGTAAGCTTACCATTTAGAAGAGATGCCATCGAGTCAATCGCATCCAAACTCCTTCACAAAGGGAGCTCAATCACCTCAAGAAACTCCACAGTGTCCTCAATCTTCCTAGCTGCTCTGTATTCACAAGAGTGGACATTTCTTGTGCTTAGTGTTTGTTTGGTCTTCCATAAAATCATGCTTTTCAAATGCTCTTTACAAGAGGCATGCTTCCCCAGTCCTTTAGTGATGCCACTGGCTGGTTTCCAAATTGAGTAGCCAGTTTGAGTGAAAGCTCTGTCTGAATTAACATTTAAGTCACTCTCCAGTCTAGCATTCAAACCACTCTCTGTGATTGAACCAGGTGCTAACTACAAAAGGCCTGCTTTTCCCCACTGAACATGCGGATCGGGTAAGTGTCAAGACAAACAGGTGCATGTTGTGATGGTTCACTCGTGCTGCAGGTGCTAGGCCCAGGCTCTTTTTGATCAGCAGGTGGCGCGGGGGATTTGTGGGTATTGCTGCTCGGCTCCTCGTTGTCTTGCTAGCAGAATGCTTGGTGAGCTCGGCATCGCTCCGGGTTTGGTGGTCCTCAGTTTTTATTCTCTTAGCTTTTTTCTTAGCTTAGCCATTAACTAGCTGTAATTATTAAACACTACCAAAACTTAACAAAGCTGGTTACTAGCTAGCATAGAATCTGTAGCTAGCTGTCTGTAAAAGTGACTGTTTTCCCTCTGTGAGAAACAAACCCGGTCAAAAACAAGGTAATGAAGGCGGTACCAGTGCCAAGTCAGAATATATTGTTTTATTTTAACGTAATATTACGTTATTACATTCCCCCTTCCGCCCCCTCCTCAGATTGTGAGATTTTGCACTACTGGCAGGCCTGGAAGCGCTACATTGGCAAAACCGTGCATGATAATTATTTGGGGTTGCTTATATTTATCTTGCTACACAAAAGTGTTTATTGAAAATGTGTTTTTTGAAAATCCCAACACCCCCTGAGACACCCGCAGGGAGTGGGGTCACGGCCAGAGTCGCCATTGTACAGCACCCCTGGCGCAATTAGAGTTAAGTAAACTTACCTTGCTCAAGGGCACAGCAACAGATTTATATCTTTATTTTTATGGGGAAACAAAACTTGGGGGACACAAATTCTATCTGGAGGGGCCCGACTTTGCCAACCCATAGCTCCGGCGCTGTTTTACACAAAGCATAACCCTGCCTTCACCAACAAACACATGGTAAGATTTCTTAAAAAGGACACCACAAAGCAGTTATTAACAGAATATGCCCCGAACGTCAACAATAAAAAATAAAATATTTTAGAAAAGGATGAACTCAAAATTGATAATTTGATAATTCTAGCTGGTAAATAGTTTCTGAAATACTCAACATAATCAAGAAAGGTAGTGGACACCAGGGCCAGGCCCCCAGCAAGCCAAATTTGGCATGTGACTTCTATCCAAATTACAACTTTCTAATTAATTTTTTGGTTGAGAACATGCCAAATAACTATACTACATATCTACCAACTGGTCTACCCCTGAAGACATCATGGAAAATAAGTACTATTTTATACATCCTTTTCTGGTTACTAAAAAGACGTGACCAAACCTGACCATGACGTCAGAAAATATATCATAATGACTTCATTGCAACTAGTTTGCCTGCTGGGTCAGTACCAACAGACAGTCAGTGGGTTATTGTTGCGGCCCTCCATGTACGGCCCGGGGCAGAGGCATAAGGAACACGGGGAGATGAAGCTGCACCATGAGGAGTGGAGGAGAACCATGCTGTCTGCATCATAGAAGGACACCCTCTCCCTGTCACAGTCTAGGTACAGCCCCACCCTACGAGGCCCAGCCTGGGCCTCAGCCTGAGTATCTGGGTCACCTGCAGCTGCCATCAGGGGCGTCTCCACACCATCATGGCTGAACACCAGGCCCTTCTCAGGCTTCAGGTGCAACATTATCTCTCTGGAGACAGGACAGACTCTTTGCCGGAATCTTCCTTCACCTTTAGCCCCACCCCCCAGTCCAGCTTCCCCCCCACCTCCACTTCCCAGTAGTGCTGCCCTGTTTGGACGGTCTCTGTGGAGACGACGGTGGTGGTGGCGGCGTAGTCACGGTAGTAATTGAAGCCAAAGCCGCCCTTCCGGTCTGCGTGCCTGACACTGGCCCCACCCTCTAATACCTTTAAATAGGAATCATCACTGCTGCTAAGGGTGAGGCGCACAGGAACTGAGGGGAAGAGTTCAACAGACAGAGAGAGAGATGGAGTTAGAGACACACACTTTCCCCTGTTCTCTTTCTCACCTGGTTTCCCCAGTCAGTCCTCACTCTCACCTGGTTTCCTCAGTTAGTCCTCATTCTCACCTGGTTTGATGATCTTTAGCATCTCCTTCCACATGCAGAAGGGCAGGTGAGTCTCGTAGAGGCCGAGATTGAGAGAGTCAGGGGTCACAAACAGACCTCTAACCCTTGACCTGTAACTGAGACAGACAGGGTTGAAACTACCACAAAAAGTTCACCATTTTGGAGTTAGACTGTCTGGAACAAACATTTCCTATCAAAAAAATACTTCATCGTAGGGACACTGCTGACCATATTGGTCTAAAAGACACAACACATCTCTCAGAAGGCAATACAGGACCTATACATAAAGTACCAGTCAAAAGTCTGGATACACCTACTCATTCCATGGTTTTTCTTTATTTTGACTATTTTATACATTATAGAATAATAGTGTAGACATGAACACGAGAAAATAACATATATGGAATCATGTAGTAACCAAAAAACTATTAAACAAAACAAAACAAATCAAATATATTTTATATTTGAGATTCTTCAAAGTAGCCACCCTTTGCCTTGATGACAGCTTTCACACTCTAGGCATTCTCTCAACCAGTTCCATGAGATAGTCACCTGGAATGCATTTTAATTTACAGGTGTGCCTTGTTAAAAGTTAATCTGTGGAATTTATTTCCTTCTTAATGTGTTTGTGCCAATCAGTGACAAGGAAGGGGTGGTATACATAACATAGCCCTATTTGGTAAAAGACCAAGTCCATATTATGGCAAGAACAGCTCAAATAAGCAAAGAGAAATTACAGTCCATCATTACTTTAACGCATGAAGGTCAGTCAATGCGGAAACTTTTAGGAACTTGCAAAGTTTCTTCAAGTGCAGTCGCAAAAACCATCAAGCGCTATGATGAAACTGGCTCTCATGAGGACCGAAGTAACAGCAACAACTCAACATAAACTGTTCAGAGGAGACTGCGTCAATTCATGATCGATTTGCTGCAAAGAAACTACTACTAAAGGACACCAATAAGAAGAAGAGACTTGCTTGGGCCAAGAAACATGACCAATGGACATTAGACCGGTGGAAATCTGTCCTTTGGTCTGATGAGACCAAATTTGAGATTTTTGGTTCCAATCCCTGTGTCTTTGTTGTGAAATGCGGAGTTGGTGAACAGATGTTCTCCTCTTGTGTGGTTCTCACCGTGAAGCATGGAGGTGCGATGGTGTGGGTGTGCTTTGCTGGTGACACTGTCAGTGATTTATTTAGAATTCAAGGCAAACCTAACCAGCATGGGTACCACATCATTCTGCAGCAATACACCATCCCATCTGGTTTGCACTTAGTGGGACTATCATTTGTTTTTCAACAGAACAATGACCCAAAATATACCTCCAGGCTGTGTAAGGGCTATTTGACCGGGAAGGTGAGTGATAGTGCTGCATCAGATGTCCTGGCCTACACAATCACTCAACCACAACCCACACTCCTCCTCCCTCCTCCTCAGGAACTGGTGCAGCTCCTCGAAACAGGAGGAGATGTGAGCCGACAGGCTTTTAGATTTCTCCTATGATGGGATGGAAATGTTTGACTGCATGACACACCACTTTCTTCAAGCTTTACTAAAGTCACATTCACAGATTAGTCAATTATTCAATACAAAAACACATACAATACAACTTTATTGTCCATTAGTTACAGCCAACAGAAATGTGTCTTCTGCTCCGTTCTCAACCCCCCTCCCCCAAGACAGCACACATCACACATACAGTTGAGACGAGCACAGGGTCAAGCTGCAGTGCAACGCCACTGGATGGAGAGTATGTTGTGGCGTTAAGGGCCTAACGGTAAGGGGATGTCTTGAGGATGTGAACCCAGCAGCCCTCCAGTTGCCAGATCAATTCAGTTAGTTTTGGGCAAGATTAAATCTATTAGTGTGGTTGGGGTGATAATTTACATGTTCTATGCAGTGTTGCGTGTTTTCTGTAGTATGTGTAGGTGTGAATGTGAGAGAAAGAGATTCCCTCACCTTGGTCTTGATGATCTCAGAGGCCTGCTGTTGGTTCAGTCCTTCCATTTCACGGTTCTCTTTCACCAGGAACCCCAGAGCTCCCCTCAGAACGTTCTAACAACACAGAGACCAGGATTCAATCAAATGCCCCCCTACCAAGCAAGCAATTTAAAAAAATAAAAAATGTCATGTAATCTACATTTTGCATTGGGGCAGAGATACATTTGCCGTTTTAAAGCTACTTTCCTGCAATTCTACACATTTTACAGTGACTTATGCCATGTTAATGATATCTGAGTGAGAGTGACTAACAAAATCAATGGAGGCACCCTGAGGTCAGGACCCCTGGGCATGTGCCCTGCATGCCTGGTCGGTATTCTGCCGACTAACTGACCCTCATTAACCGGTCAACGAACGGTAAGAAAATGTCCAACCAGTAAAATGACGTGACCAACAGAAAATCCTATCAGAGATCTGTATATAATGACGAGATGCTTATGTTTCTGCCCTAAAAATGGGAGTCGTCCCAAGGCGGGAAGGCAGGTGACAAGATTAATCCCAAGCCTATGGGACTCGCCTATTACTCTCTGATACTGTGCATGTGTAACAGTTTAGCTTCTGTCCCTCTCCTAGCCCCTACCTGGGCTCGAACCAGGGACCCTCTGCACACATCGACCACAGCCACCCTCGAAGCATCGTTACCCATCGCGACACAAAAGCCGCGGCCCTTGCAAAGCAAGGGGAACAACTACTTCAAGGTCTCAGAGCAAGTGACGTCACAGATTGAAACGCTATTAGCGCACACCCCGCGAACTAGCTAGCCATTTCATATCGGTTACACATGCATACAAGGGTCGGACATATTTCATTAAGAGCTTAATGGAAACATCATTTTACAGTCAAAAGGCTTTAGCCCGGCCTCCCGAGTGGCGCAGTGGTCTAACATGCTGACCAGACCGGACACGTAAACTGCGTGAGCTTTGCAAAATAAATGTACACATACTGTACATATCATTCAATCATTACACCCACACTGCTTGCGCGCATCAGCAAGTGTCTGCATGGACAGGAGCTAAAATAGAACTTGGTTCTATTTGCGATGCTCAACACGCTGCAAGTCCTGCCTCTCCCATCTTCTCATTGGTTTTTAGGAGAATATACCCACATGGGTGATTGAAAGACGAACTGAGGTCCACACTCCAGTCAGTTGTTGTAATGTACCTTACAGTTGGTTGCCAACCGCCATATCAAGACCAAATAAGAAGAAGAAGTCTGAAGGAAGGAGGAGAGATGACTAGAAAATCATTTGGTTGACCTTTTTATCTGTGGATTAATTGTCGGAGTAGAGGACCTTGTGCAGTTCAGGTAAAATAACAACCCAATGTTTATATCACAGAACAAATGAGCTAGCAACAGGAAGCTAGCTAGCTATTTTGCCATAAATGTTTATTGCTTTTTGACCTGTCCCAAAATTAATATAATTGGTTCAGAGTTTGTTTTGATATTTCAACCTGCGTGTCCTGATAGCGTCTGGTATGGGCGGACAAAATCCACATGTGTGATGGTGCACGCCGACGCACACGTGCATGTGGTCTGGTCAGAATGTTAGGCACTGCATCGCAGTGTTGCGGCGTCACTACAGCCTGGGGTTTGATCCCAGGCTGTGTCACAACTGGCCGTGACCTGGTGTCCAATAGGGCGGTGCACAATTGGCCCAGCGTTGTCCGGGTTAGGGGAGGGTTTAGCCAGGGGGGCTTTCCTTGGCTCATCGTGCTCTCGCAACTCCTTGTGGCGGGCCGGGCACCTGCAAGCTGCCAGCAGTTGTCAGTTGAACAGTGTTTCCTCTGACACATTGGTGAAGCTGGCTTCCGGGTTAAGCAAGTGGATGTTAAGAAGAGCTGCTTGTCGGGTCATGTTTCAGAGGACGCATGACTTGATCTTCGCCTCTCCCGAGCCCGTGGGGGAGTTGCAGCGATGAGACAAGATCGTAATTGGATTGCAATTGGATTTCATGAAATTGGGGAGAAATAGGGGGGTATAATGAAAAAAAGTCTATAGCCTATTATTGAACATGCAATTCCTGTAATGAAGCAGCTAATTAAATGTCATTTTAAAACATTTAACAAAATTAAATTAGCGGAAAACACAGTTCTAAACAGTGCATCTAATGTGAGCAGTTCAATATGTGAGTGAGATGAAAATCTCCATTAGAAACTTAGAAAGAGGGGGAATCTAATAGCAACTGCTAGGATGGGTTGCTAATATGACTAGGATTGTGCCTTTGGCTTCTGGACAACAAAATAAAGATGATAAAAAAACAATAGAACAGGAGAGAAATGCTGGTTAGTGGCATCAAGAAGTCTTTATAAAATAATTGCCTCCACGTTTCTATGGATGGATTTTCGCAAAAACAACTTTGAAGCAAGACATGCCTCATTATTTACTAAAATGTTTAGGTTTCAAACTATTTTTTGGCCTCCCGAGTGGCGCAGTGGTTTAAGGCTGTGCCACTAGAGATTCTTGGTTCGAGTCCAAGCTCCGTTGCAGCCAGCCCAGCGTCGTCCAGGTTAAGGGAGGGTTTGGCCAGTAGGGATGTCCTTGTCCCATCGTGCACTAGCGACTCCTGTGGCGGGCCGGGCGCAATGCACGCTGACACGGTTGCCAGGTGTACAGTGTTTCCTCTGACACATTGGTGCGGCTGGCTTCTGGGTTAAGCAGGCATTGTGTCAAGAAGCGGCTTGGCTGGGTTGTGTTTTGGAGGACACACTGCCCTTGATCTTTGCCTCTCCTGAGTCTGTATGGGAGTTGCAGCAATGGGACAAGACTGTAACTACCAATTGGGGAGAAGAAGGGATAAAAAAGTTTAAAACAATTTTACTGGCTCAAGCTCACATTGCAAAGTGGTGGATGATGCGCTGATAGTCAACGGTAGGCAGATTATAGCCTACGCATCCAAATGGTGAATGGGAGGCGCGCTTTACGAGTTCAGGTTGAGAAATAGAAATAGCTACTCTTTAATCGTACACGATTAGATATAGAATTGTTATTTTTTGGGGCTTACAAAAGCAGGTTTCACTCCAGTAGCCTACAGGCTTTTTGAGGCGCTACTCTCATGCTGTCTGACAGGTGGTAGGCTATTCCGCTCCTCAAACTAGGCTGTCTATATGTGTGATAAATAAAATGCATGACGACTAACGAAAATACAAATGAGCCAATTTAATTCCACAAAATTATGCAAATGAACCTATAGACCGATAAGCTTGACTGGTCAAATTTATTTTCGGCAGCTTTAACGGTTAACCATTAACATCCATAGTTGGGAGTACCCCTCGCGGCTGGGGGCCCTAAGTGACTGCTTATGTTGCTTATGCCTTTTTATTTATCACACATACAGAGAGCCTGGTTTGAAGAGCGGAATAGTCTACAATGCACCACCTTTGGCATCTAAAGATCATTTTCGCTTGAGGCGACATCGGTAGCGTTTATTGTGAATGTGATCTCTGTGAACATCTGGGAAATTGACTTTAAAAGATGCATTGTCGGTATGCAATCCCTTGTCTACAACTCACATTTGATTGAATGCTGGCCAGAGAGCCAACAGAGCTCTCAAACAGATACATACCACAACACTCCTTGTGACTGAGAGAATGCATGGCATGTAGCCTACTTTGACATGGGTTGAACAGTGTTTACAGATTTAAAGATTATATTTATGACAGAGAGAGTGTCACGATCGTCGTTGGAATGAGGTGAGGACCAAAGCGCAGCGAGTGTTCATCATATATTTATTAAACTAAGAACACTAAACAAAATAACAAAGGAGAAACTAAACAGTTCTGAAAGGTGACAAACACATAACAGAAAATAATCACCCATGAAACACAGGTGGGAAAAGGCTACCTAGGTATGATTCTCAATCAGAGACAACTAACGACACCTGCCTCTGATTGAGAACCATACCAGGCCAAACGCAAAACACAACATAGAAAAAGGAACATAGACAACCCACCCAACTCAAGCCCTGACCATACTAAAACAAAGACATAACAAAAGAACTAAGTTCAGAACGTGACAGAAAGAGAAAGAGAGCAAGATTGAAAGAGAGAGATTAAGAAAGAGATAAAGAGAGAAATTAAGAGAGAGAAAGAGATTTTACAAGTTTTATCAAGTTACTTACTGTTGTATAGAACACTTAAACATAGATTGAGGAAATTAAATATAGACTTGGAAACCTACAGGCAAGAAAAGTTATATAATAAACATCTCTTACCATTTAAGACGTTCACACAGCAGTATAAGTACAATTATGAGGTTTAAAAAGAACTGCTGCCATAGACCTACACACCTTACTGATCTCTGCTGCCTCTTTCACAGGAGTGAAGGTGTGTCCCCGGTGTTTTTCTCCATCTCTGCAGATCACACACACCAACCTCTGGTCTGTCTCACAGAACAACTTCAACTTCTCGTCATGCTCTGGACACACCAGCTCTGAGGCTACAGTGCGTCCCTGTGGTGCCTCTGGTCCCCTTGCCGCGAGGCCACTCTCCTCCTCCTCTCGGGCCACATCTGCCATATTGGTCAAGACACGGTGAGCCCGGAGATCCTTTTGGCTGAAAGGGCAGCGGCACTCTGGGCAGCAGCTCTGACTCTTCGCTGAGCTCCGCAACAGGTGAGTGCTGATGCAGGTGCGGCAGAAGGTGTGGTCGCACGGTAGACTCACCGGGTCGGTGAAAAGGCACAAACAGACTGGGCACTGGAGCTGCTCGGACAGGACTGATGTCATATCTGTATTAAAGTTCTGGTACACCTTTACTATTATCTAAATGTTTTTCTGTCTTTGAAAAGTTCACTGTCTTGATCCTCGGTGCTCAACAGGTGAAGAAAGACATATAAGTTTCACTGTCAATTCCCTTTGTTCAGAGTTCATACGTCCACAACACATTCTCTCGCACCTGTAAAACTAGCTGGACCCGCAAATGTTGGGGCCACCTGTTTAGGCCTAACTAGTCTTATATAAGAGGAACCACAGAGAAACCTGTTGCCACTGCCAGGTTATTGGTTCATTCCTAGGCTACCTATCAACTTTTTAAAGCAACACAATACTGTAGTGTCCCTCCAGGCTATCCTCCTGGACAAGCTTATCCCATTGAGGCCCAAGATAAAGCCAGTCAGCATACTACACCAATCCATCCACTTACCAAAAAGGCTAAAATAGGGTAGATCAGCATTAGACAGATAAGCAATCTTTAAAGTGGAAAGGAGTGATCTTGAACAGGTTTGACTCTCCCATGGTTTTAAACACCCCAAACTTGTATGAACTAATATTTTACCTGTGTTCTGTTACATCACACAGTCTTTTGATATGAACTCAAAATGTTCCACCAAGGACACCTGTTAAATTCCCAATGTATTGGTTCAACAACACCAGCGCATTCAGAAATGACTCAACCCACTTTACTTTTTCCACATTTTGTTGTGTTACAAAGTTGGATAAAAATGGATTTGTCATTTTTGTGTCAATGATCTATGCAAAATACTCTAATGTAAAAGTGGAAGAAGAATTCTAACATTTGTAAATAAGAATTGAACCCCCTGAGTCAATACATGTTAGAATCACCTTTGCCAACCATTACAGTTGTGAGTGTTTCTGGGTAAATCTCTAAGAGCTTTCCAGACCTGGAGGGTGCAACATTAGCCCATTATTCTTTTCAAAATTCATCAAGCTGTCAAATTGGTTGTTGATCATTGCTAGACAACTATTTTCAGGTCTTGCCATACTGTAGATTTTCTAGAAGATTTAAGACAAAACTGTAACTCGGCCACTCAAGAACATTTACTGTCTTCTTGGTAAGCAACTCCAGTGTATATTTGTCCTTGTATTTTAGTGAAAGGTGAATTAATCTCCCTTTGCCTGGTGGAAAACACACTGAACCAGGTTTTCCCACAGAATTTGGCCTGTGCTTAGCTCTATTCCGTATCTTTCGTATGCTGAAAAACACCCCAGTCCTTAATTACTGTATTACAAGCATGATGCAGCCACCACTATGCTTGAAAATATGTAGGGTGGTACTTAATGTGCTGCATTGGATTTGCCCCAAACATAACACTTTGTATTCAGGACAAAAGCACACCATTGTCGTGCCATTCATCTGCTGCCATTACCTCATGTTTCTGCATGTTAATGCACAGTCCCATATTGGAACGATTTGTGCTCAATTCCTGGCATCTGACAATGGCTCAGTTCTTCCATGGCCTGCATACTCACCAGAGATGTCACCCATTGAGCATGTTTGGGATGCTCTGGATCGACAGCGTGTTTCATTTAAACTAATATCGAGCAACTTCGCACAGCCATTGAAGAGGAGTGAGACAACATTCCAATCAACAGCCTGACCAACTCTATGCAAAGGAGATGTGTCGCACTGCATGAGGCAAATGGTGGTCACCCCAGATACCGACTGGTTTTCTGATCCATACCCCTCCCTTTTGTTTTTTAGGTATCTGTGACCAAACGATGCATATCTGTAATCCCAGTGATATGAAATCATTCAGTGTGGCCTAATGAATTTATTTAAATTGACTGAATCTTATATGAACTTCAACTCAGTAGAATCTTTGAAATTGTTGCGTTTATATTTTTGCTCAGTGTACATGTATGAAGACCCATGTCCACAGGGGCTCATCTACAGACACTGAGTCCATCACTAACAGGCTGCTCCAGTGTCTGTCTGGTGGCTTTGAGAGACTGACTCCAGTGTCTATGAAAGTGGCTTCCTGCTTTCTTAAGGGAAACACTACTACAGCTGTAATGAACACAAATGATATCTAGGCCTAAGGTACACTGAAATCCTTCTGCATAAAACATTAAAAACTATGTGGAATGTGTAGAAAACAGGATTTTATTCAGTTGTGGGAAGAGCAGTTTGATCTGAATTCACAGACAGTCAAATACAACTGGGCATACAGACAAAACAGTAACGAATTACAATACATCAGCAATAGGCAGCCAAACAATTCAGACAAAATGATAGAGGGGGAGGAACAAAAGAGAAACATGGACAGAGACTCGTGGGTGCAGGTGTCCCATCTAGCATAGTGTGTCCTTACAGCAGGCTTCTTCTACACTCAGAGAGGAGACGGAGTTAGAGGTCTCTTCCAGCAGAACTATAGAGGATGGTCTCTTATAGCAGTCTTCCTCTGCACTCTGTTGAGCCACAGCAGCACAGTAGCTCCTTTCCCTCCACACTGCCAACCTCGTAGTTATAGTCCCATGTCAACTCTGTCCCCGCCCGGATACGCCTGCACACACACACACACACACACACACGTTAGTGGATGACTCAGTGGTCAACAGGCAACATTCACAAGTGCTCAGCACAAAACCACATTTCAAATAATACATGTTTCTTTATCAGAGTAACAGACTTCTACCAAGTCTATGTAACCATGTCTGATACAGAACACTCACTTGCTGGCGAAGAAGGCTACCCAGGGGAAACGCAGATCGTGTGTGTCTACAAACACATTCTGGACAAACAGGTTAGCACTGCAGCTATGCTGTAAGGGGGAGAGATGAGAGGAGAGAGAGCTTAATTCCCTTTGTCAAAATGCATATAGTCTCCATTGCAAACTGGAATGTTGCGCGCTGATTAAGCATAGGAACTCGGAAATCTCTGACTTCAGTGAGTTCAAGATAAATGGGACCTGGAGAAAAAACTAGCTCCAACTCAGAAAAATTGTTTTGAATGGTCAACCAACACGGAATTCCAATTCGGGTCTCTTTCTAGAGCTCCGACTTTCCAACCTGAAGTTCATGGACGTCATGATTTGACCTTGTATTTTTACAAGTTCCCAGGTGTCTTGAAAGCAGCACAAGATGCTGCAGCAGCAGCTCTTCCGCTGTCTGACAGATGTTCCACTAAGACTCTGTATCTGTATGCTGTACGCGTGTGATAAATAAGATGCATAACCAATATACTGTACACACGAGCCAATTACATTCCGCTAAATTATACAAATGTCCCTATAGACCGTTAAGCATGACGGTCAGCTGTATTTCCATCAATGAATAGGCAAAAACTTCGCACTGGGATTTTTTCTATTGGCCAGCGGAAATTTTATTTATCAGCTTTTTTATGCATTTATTTTAAAATCAGACAAAAGCCAGCTATTACCGGCTAATGGAAAGAGACACAGACGTATCACACTCACATTGAGGTAGCGCCCAAGGTTGCCCTCCAGCTTGGCGTCGATGATGTAGCAGGACTCCTCGCCATCGAAGAACTGCCGTGTGTTTTTAGGTCCACTGTCTCCCCCGTCCCCACCCTTACCCTGTGCCCCTCCGTGGCCCCCCGGGCCTCCCCCTGGCCCCATCCCAGCCCCTCCAGTCTTCACCATCAGGCCATGGGAGTTCTTCAGAGCAATGCCTCGCGTGGACTTCACAGCCACCTGCCTCTTCACCGCACCTGAGACAGGAGGCAAGAGAGGGAGGATGAGGGGGAGAAGAGAAAGGGTCAATTCAGGGAGAAGCACCACATGAACAGGTCTGGCAATACCTGATAAAACACAGATCTATAAACCCACAGCCCCAACTTCCCCCCTGCCCCCTCATCCTCTCCCCCTTCTCCCATTCTCCCCCCCCCCAATTTCCTCCGAAACAGGTGCACGTTTTCCTCCGCCTTCCCCCCATGTGCATTTCCCTTCTGCCTTCCTCTTCTCCCCCATCCTCTCCTCTCCCTACCTCCCCCATCTTCACCCTGAGTGCGTTTCTCTCTCTCCTTGTTGTCATCAGATCCAGAACTGATGGTCTGGACGTCATCACTGTCCGACAGCGTCATCACATCCTGTCTCTTCCCTCCCTCCGTCTTCACTGATTGTTGACTGCGGAGGGCGCAAAAACACACACTTACAGAGTCACTCAATGTTATCGAATGTTAATCATATGGCACATTCTACCAAGTACATTTGATATTGTGCAACACAGGCCTAAAAGGGCCAAGCCAGAGTTAAATAGGTTGAAATTACATTTCACAATCATTCATTACGTACCTTTTCTGGTCTCCGGGCTCCTAGAACAGAGAACACAGGAGAAGGTGTATCAGTATCCAACCAGAGCACCGGAACACAAATCACTCATGAATAAACATGAGAAGGAATCAATCATTACATGAGAGGGTGTCCAATCAGAACACCAGGAGATGAAAGCAAGAGATCGAGGCTGATCGATTTCTCATAATATATGTAATAGGATCTACACAAAATAGCTGAGATGGATATGGGCTACTCACCCCCCCCTCCCCTACCTTCTTCTCTATCTTCAGTCCCTCCATCTTAACAGTGGCCTGGGAGGTAGAGGGTTGGTTGGTGAGCCAGGACGCTACTTTACTCTTCCCACTCTCCTCTGGCATGGGGGGCGGCTTCCTGTCCTCCTTCCCCCCCACTGACACACTCAACCCATCCTTACTGTCCTGGCTCCCTGGATGGGGGGGGGGGCAGATCAAATAAATATCATTTTACATCACGCTGCTACATGTAAAATGGTTCAGCTGTTTTTCTCAATATCAAATACATCTGGGTAACAATTAAGTATCTTACTGTGATTGTTTTCAATTAAAATAGTAAGAAATGTAATAAATGTTTCTGAGATAATGGCAATTTCTCAAGCATGAATCTTGCTAGGACTGTCTGAGGGTATTTGTATTTGTGTATATATTAAGGATCCCCAGTTGATCCTGGCAAGTGGGGAGGAGGAAACAGATAACTAGCTGTTATTGGCAGAGATGTTTGGAACTCTTTCTTATCAACTCATTAACCGCATGGTGATGTCATCCGGCAGGACAAAACTCCATCCCACCACAACAGGCTGACCTTTCAGGAGGTCTTTTCAAACAGCTCTTACACCAACCTCGGTGTGGAAATATATATATCACATTTTTGACTGCAGTGGGCCTTTAACATAACTTCCTACTGCAGGCCCAGCGTGACAACTGGGGGTTCAGTTAAGTGCGCACACACCTTCCATGACGCCCTTGGCCTGGCGACGGGTGGTGTAGCTCCTCCACACAGAGCTGGAGCTGTAGTAGGGGTCCTTTACAAACGTGTCATCTGAACTTTTGTCGTTGTTCGACTCTTCATCACTATCCCCATCCTTAGAGGAGTCGCCACCAGCACCCCGCGCTGACGGAGAGAAGGAAGTCGTAAAACTACAAAAGGTGTCATTTCAGACCCTATGCGAGTCCTAAATGGCATCATAATCCCTATATAGTGCACTACTTTGGCTCTGGTCAAAAGTAAAAGCCAGACTAAACTGTGACCCCTCACCTTTGCCAGCGGGGTTGGCAGCATTGGTTCTCTGGGGGGGTTTGGGAAGGGTCTTGTTCTGCAAAGCCAGGGAGGACGAGGGGGGGTTCTTCAGCCTGGACATGTCCACCCCGCTCCCATCACTGTCTGAACAGTGGGCCTCACTCTCATACCCTTCCTTGAAGTTCTCCACACTCTCTATGTGGTCCAGGTTAGCAAAGTACTCATCACCCATCTCCAGACCCTCCTTGTCCGCAAAGTCATCTGTCAGAATCTTACCTGAGAGAGAGGGAGGGAGAGCGAGAGAGAGCGAGAGAGAGAGAGAGAGGGACAAAACCACATGAAAACAACACTAGACACCATGGAACACAAAGGTTTTACTATCTCATCCTGGAATATACCTATGTCTGAGGCCATCTGCCTTTGGTCTAAAGAACAGGAACCCAGACTACAAATAAAGTGGAAATACAGACATTGTAATCTTCAAATGGTATAGAGGAGACAAACCCGCTGGTTGCATTCTCGGGGTTACAGAGAGCTGGTAGTCCCATCCACTGAACTACCAGGTGTGGAACAGGAAACACACTTAGGGGAATGCTAACTTGGTGTAGCGCTGAGCCAACGGACTATTAAATTAGTCAAAAGAGGAACAATTGACACCTGGCCAGAAATGAATAAGGAAACTATCCCAACAGAGATAAATGTCCTCATGTGTGCTACCTATATTCCCCCAATAGAATCCTCATACTAACGATAAGAGCTTCTCCATCCTGGAGGGGGAGATCAACCATTTCCAGGCCCAGGGACATGTACTAGTCTGTGGTGACCTGAATGCCAGAACTGGACAAGAACCAGACACTCTAAGCACACAGGGGGACAAACACCTACCTGGAAGTGACAGTATTCCCTCCCAAATATGCCCCCCTAGACACAACTATGACAAAACAACCAACAAAAATGGGTCACAACTCCTGCAGCTCTGTCGCACGCTGGGTATGTATATAGTCAATGGTTGGCTTCGAGGGGACTCCTATGGTAGGTACACCTACAGCTCATCCCTTGGCAGTAGTACTGTAGACTACTTTATCACTGACCTCAACCTAGTGATTAGGGTAGCCTAGTGGTTAGAGTGTTGGACTAGTAACCGGAAAGTTGCAAGTTCAAACCCCCGAGCTGACAAGGTACAAATCTGTCGTTCTGCCCCTGAACAGGCAGTTAACCCACTGTTCCTAGGCCATCATTGAAAATAAGAATTTGTTCTTAACTGACTTGCCTAGTTAAATAAAGGTCAAATAAAAAAATTAAAAACCCAGTCTCTCAGAGCGTTCAGTCAGTCCACTGACACCCCTATTAGAACACAAGCAAAATCACAGTCTACTTGAACAGAGCAAAACTC
>NC_088241.1:3821815-3849315 GCF_036934945.1 Oncorhynchus masou masou | reverse complement strand
GTTATTCCCTGATTTAACAATTGGACATGTGAAATCTAAGACAGAGCCCAGATGAGGGGGTCACAGGAAGGTCAGAAGGTCAAGAGTCATAGTACTGACTTGTCCCTGCAGCCGTCGGTACAGTCACAGCCCACCAGGAACTCAGGACTGGTGTTGATGAACACACCGTCTTCAGGGATACGCTCCTTACCTGGGAACACAGACATCAGTCACTGACGTCTTCAGGAATTCTTCACCCTTCATCTCAATTGACTCCCTATTCCAGGTAGCCTAGTGGTTAGAGCGTTGGGTCAGTAACCGAAAGGTTGCTAGATCGAATCCCTGAGCTGACAAGGTAAAAATCTGCCGCTCTACCCCTGAGCAAGGCAGTTAACCCACTGTTCCCCGGGCGCCGAAGAATGTCCAATTATGGCAGCCCCCCCGCACCTCTGATTCAGAGGGGTTAAATGCAGAAGACACATTTCAGTTGAATGGATTCAGTTGTACAACTGACTAGGTCTCCCCCTTTCTTTACGTGTTGTGTAGCCAGTGGACCACCATTGGCCCGTACTATACAGGAAGACCTAGCGCTCTGATGGGTAATCGTTTGATTGAGGCCTCTATAGTAACTCAAGGCCTATATACTGATTGAGAAATCCCTCTCCTCACTGTAGGCCACGTCGGGGGTGGTGTGATGTCGATCTCGTTGACGCAGGACAGGGGAATGTCCTCGCGGCCGTTGGTGATGTCTCGAATGTAGTAGTAAGGCTTCTGGGGCTGGAAGCGCCGGTCGACCAGGACATAGGGGTCCAAGCAGAACATCTCCAGGAAGATGAAGTCACAGCGCGTCTGGAACAGGTAGCGCTGGATCTCTGCCATGCTGCGCAGACACAGCCCACAAGGAGACTTGTAGATCACATGGAACGACATCTGACGGGGGGGGGGTGAAAGATAGTTAATATTAAAATCTGTCCCCCTTTTATAATCCAATCCAAAGATAATACTTCTCAAAGCTCTTTTTGTTTCTTTACCTTGCGGTTGACTCTCCGTCGGCCCGTCATGCGTCTGAACTCGTACAGTAGAGGGGTGAGCAGGGGGTTCCTGCCCCGGTGCATATCTGCTCTGGAGGGCCGGATACGGTTCAGACAAGCAGGCTGGCAGGTGTGAGGCAGGTAGAAGATGCGGTCTGTGGGGGCGCGGTACGAGGGCTCGTGGGGAATCCGGTCGTTACTGAAGGTGTATGGGGTCACTGCAGGTGCGGGGGCGGTGGGAGGAGCTTGGGGAGGAGGGGGCAGAGACTGCTGCTGGTGTTGGATAGGCTGTAGGGGCGTGAGAGTCTGGATGTTGCCCGTCTGAAGGACATACATTCTGGAGGGGGGTGCGAGAGTGAAGTAGAGTTACGAATAGATTCCTATAAAACTGCATATTTGTGAGTGTGGCTCTTTAGTAAGAGATTATGTTCAATAGCAGAAGGAGAAGGGACCAAATTAATGCAGATTTGATGATTTTTTTAAATTTCATACATGTCCTGTCCCCTCTCTCACCTGGATGAGTTTCCAGGAGAACCAGTTGGAGGTTGGGGCTGCATGGCTTTAGGGGCGTGGCTATTACTGGCCAATCCAGTGCGAGAGCCTCCTGGCGTGGGAATATATGGAGAAGTACTCTTCTTAGCCATCTGATACTTAGGACTGTTGAGGGTGGGGGAGACAGAGAGAGGAACAGGAGGGAAGAAGGGGGGGAATCAGGGAGAAAAGGGGTAAATGTAGCAGTGAGAGGGGAGAGAGGATGTCCATTTTCAAGGAATGTCACAAGATTTAAACTGTGTGTCTGTGGTACTCACTCTGTTCGTGCAAGCTGATTGGGCTGGGAGGGTGTAGGGGGGATGGAGGAGGGTGGGGAGAGGGGATGGGGGGATTTAGTGGGGGTCCCACTGGGGGTTATGGTGTTCCCCCCACTGTGATACTGGACCACGGGGCCCTTGGTCCTCAATGCTCCTACAGAGAGAGAGAAAATAGTTAACGACTTCCCAATGAAGTAGAGACTAGAGTTATCCAATGAAGGACAGGTCAAGGTTCCATCATGTACAGTATAGTATGTGATCCTGCTGGGTTATTAAAGATGGATTGATTGGTTAAGTGATTGGTTTGATTGTTCATATATTAAATGATTGATTGAATAGAGTGAGTGTTACCCATGCTGGGGCGTGTCCTCTGCTGGCCAGCCATCTTCTTCTCCTGGGTGTTGGCACAGTTGGTCTTCAGGTTGAACATGGGCTCCAGCCTGGTTGAACCGCGGTAGATCCACTCACTACGCTTGTCATCCTGAAGGAGAAAAAAATAACCATACAAACGAATTACAACAGAGATCACTTTTCAGTCATTTAATTGCTTTATCTTATCTACCTTATTTTCACATTTTGTTGAGTGTCTGCAGAAGTAGTATAAAAATGTGATTCAAAACCAGAAACTAAACTATCCCTGTTTATAACATGCTGCGACCGTCATGTTAAATCAGACTATAAATAATGTTGGCTGGTAATCAAATCCCAGTGATGATGTCATCATACCAGGAAGAGGATCTTGACGAGGCTGCCGTCCACCTCCTCCACTCTGCTCCTCCACCACGTCCCCTCCCACTCTGTCTTGATGACCTGGCCTGCCTTCAGCAGCACCATGGGCCTGTTGGGGTATGACGTTATATATTCCTCTATGAAGTCTTTACACGATGCATCCTCTATGTCCTCCCATGTACGCTTCACTGGGGGAGAAAATATGATGGGGAGAGGAAGAGGAGAGATGGTGAGAGAAGACAATGGGGGAGAGGAGAGATGGTGAGAGAAGATGTGAAGAGGGTAAGCTGAGGTCACATCCCAAAACCAGATTGATAGGAGAAAAGAGAGCATATTGAGAGGACATGAAAACAGGGTTCTTACTTGGTCTGCAGACAGGATAGAGCTCAGGCAGGGTCACGTAGGAGGCATAACCGTCGTCAAAGAAGATCAGGAACCTGAAACACACATAGACAACGGTTGAAACAGCTTCACAACCCTTCACCAGACACACAGAGGATATTTGAAACAGCTTCACAACCCTTCACCAGACACACAGAGGATATTTGAAACAGCTTCACAACCCTTCACCAGACACACAGAGGATATTTGAAACAGCTTCACAACCCTTCACCAAACACACAGAGGATATTTGAAACAGCTTCACAACCCTTCATCAGACACACAGAGGATATTTGAAACAGCTTCACAACCCTTCACCAGACACACAGAGGATATTTGAAACAGCTTCACAACCCTTCACCAAACACACAGAGGATATTTGAAACAGCTTCACAACCCTTCACCAGACACACAGAGGATATTTGAAACAGCTTCACAACCCTTCACCAGACACAGAGGATATTTGAAACAGCTTCACAACCCTTCACCAGACACACAGAGGATATTTGAAACAGCTTCACAACCCTTCACCAGACACACAGAGGATATTTGAAACAGCTTCACAACCCTTCACCAAACACACAGAGGATATTTGAAACATGCTCACACACACACAGCTTCCCACCTCATGCGGTTCTTGTTGTTGGGCATCTCTGCCACGATGCCAGCGTAGAGCCAGACCTGGTTGCCGTCCTTGTACTTGGCGACCACCCTGGCTCCCACGTATAGCCTCTCCAGGGTGGGGTGGTAGTGAAACGCTATGTGGTTCCCAGACAGTAGACTCTTCCCCTTGTTCTCAAACTTCACCTTGTACTTACTGTAACCATTACCTACAAACACACACATTCAATGTCAAACTTCACCATGTGCATGTGTGTGTGTGTGGAGAGGTGTGTGTATGCATGTCTCACCGACAGGGTTGATGGCGATGAGCATTCCACTGTGCCAGGTCTTGGTGCGTTTCTTTCCCAGAAGACTCATCTCCAGTCTGATTTCATCATCCTTCAGGGAGGGGTTAGGCTGGGTGGGTGTGTTCCTGGGCGTGGCCTGGGACACAAACACTGCTGGCATGGGCACTGGGCCACCTACACAAAATAAAAAACGCACATGAACATTTGTGCAGTATGTACACACACAAAGACACTGCCATCATGGACAACACTGAAGAGAGAACACCACCTAGCGACCCGGAGGTATACATCAATCACAGACACATAATTGCACATTGGTGCCAATACCTGGCTGTTGTATAGCAGGCCCGGAAGAAGAGTTCTTGTTGACTGTCTGGGCCAGCTTCAACACCTGCTGGGAGGAACGCTGGAGAGCTGCCGACGCCTCCTTAAACTACAGGACACACATACAATTAACACATACATGTGGATATTGTTTAAACTTCTTTTTGAATTTTAACTACCACCAGTATGTTTGTTTGTATGTATAGAGTGGGGCAAAAAAGTCAGCCACCAATTGTACAAGTTCTCCCACTTAAAAAGACGAGAGAGGCCTGTAATTTTCATCATAGGTACACTAACTATGACAGACAAAATGAGAAAATCCAGAAAATCCCATTGTAGGATTTTTAATTTATTTATTTGCAAATTATGGTGGAAAATAAGTATTTGGTCAATAACAAAAGTTTATACCATTTGTTGGCAATGACAGAGGTCAAACGTTTTCTGTAAGTCTTCACAAGGTTCACACACTGTTGCTGGTATTTTGGCCCATTCCTCCATGCAGATCTCCTCTAGAGCAGTGATGTTTTGGGGCTGTTGCTGGGCAACACGGACTTTCAACTCCCTCCAAAGATTTTCTATGAGGTTGAGATCTGGAGACTGGCTAGGCCACCCCAGGACCTTGAAATGCTTCATACGAAGCCACTCCTTCATTGCCAGGGCGGTGTGTTTGGGATCATTGTCATACTGAAAGACCCAGGCACGTTTCATCTTCAATGCCCTTGCTGATGGAAGGAGGTTTTCACTCAAAATCTCACGATACATGGCCCCATTCATTCTTTCCTTTACATGGACCAGTCGTCCTGGTCCCTTTGAAGAAAAACAGCCCCAAAGCATGATGTTTCCACCCCCATGCTTCACAGTAGGTATGGTGTTCTTTGGATGCAACTCAGCATTAATTGTCCTCCAAACACGACGAGTTAAGTTTTTACCAAAAAGTTCTATTTTGGTTTCATCTGACCATATGACATTCTTCCAATCTTCTTCTGGATCATCCAAATGCTCTCTTAGCAAACTTCAGACGGGCCTGGACATGTACTGGCTTAAGCAGGGGGACACGTCTGGCACTGCAGGATTTGAGTCCCTGGCGGCGTAGTGTGTTACTGATGGTAGGCTTTGTTACTTTGATCCCAGCTCTCTGTAGGTCATTCACTACGTCCCCCCCGTGTGGTTCTGGAATTTTTGCAAACCGTTCTTGTGATCATTTTGACCCCACGGGGTGAGATCTTGCGTGAAGCCCCAGATCAAGGGAGATTATCAGTGGTCTTGTATGTCTTCCATTACCTAATAATTGCTCCCACAGTTGATTTCTTCAAACCAAGCTGCTTACCTATTGCAGATTCAGTCTTTCCAGCCTGGTGCAGGTCTACAATTTTGTTTCTGGTGTCCTTTGACAGCTCTTTGGTCTTGGCCATAGTGGAGTTTGGAGTGTGACTATTTGAGGTTGTGGACAGGTGTCTTTTATACTGATAACAAGTTCAAACAGCTGTCATCAATACAGGTAACGAGTGGAGGACAGAGGAGCCTCTTAAAGAAGAAGTTACAGGTCTATGAGAGCCAGAAATCTTGCTTGTTATTAGGTGACCAAATACTTATTTTCCACCATAATTTGCAAATAAATACATAAAAATCCTACAATTTGATTTTCGGGATTTTTTTTCTCATTTTGTCTGTCATAGTTGAAGTGTACCTATAATGAAAATTACAGGCATCTCTCATCTTTTTTTGCCCCACTGTATGTATGTATGTATGTATGTATGTATGTATGTATGTATGTATGGGGAAGAGAGAGAGAGAGAGAGAGAGCGAGAGAGACATCCTTGAACACCGGCTGGGAGGAACACCGGAAATCTGCAGATAATAGGGCCAATTAATACACATTCAATTAACACGAGTGTGTGTGTGACTAATTATTTGTTCTCACCATTGCATCCTGGACAGGTATCCCAAGTTTCTTGGGTGGAACCACTGAGAGGAAAGAGGTCAGAGAAGAGAGAAAAGAAACCAGGTTAGACATTCACTCCTGTGTCTTATCCTGGAGCTGCCCCCCTGGAAAGGCTTCCTTTGGTAAACATATTGTTTAGCTCACTGGGAGTAAGTGGCAGTACGTACGTAAGCCCACAGCGATGACATCATCATCATCATCATCGTCGTCAATTTCTATGACATCAGAGGACTGAACCCCTCCCACTCCACCCTCATCCTCTGAAGAGCTCTCCTTGTAGACCAGACCCATTTTACTGTAGGTGGACTTCACCAGAGCCTCACACTCCACTATGGACCTGCAACACACACACAATGGAGAGAATCACACAGACGGTAACACACACACACCAGTCCTATTTTACAGTAAGCCGGGCCTCACATTCTTCTGTAGACCCGACACAGAGACGCACACCATAAAGTCTTCCAATCTACTATGGACCTGAGAAAGAAAGAAACATCATCCCCCCACACACACTCACTGGTTGGCATTGTTGAAGAGTTTGTCCACCACCTCCTCTTCCTTCTCTTTCTGCTCCACCCATTCTTTGAGCTCAGCCAGCTGGGCCTTCCTCTGGCGGACTGCCTCGCTCCTCTCCACCTCCTCCTCAATCCACTTACTCAGCTCCTCCAGAGACACACCCAGCTCCTCCTCCAGACCAGAGTCCCAGCCCTCCACCTCCATCCTGGGGGGAGACAGGAGTGAGAGAGATGGAACGGGGGTCAGGCAGAGAACGATGGAGAGACCCGGGGTTGAGACATACAGGGAGGGAGAGTAAGAAAACAACGGGAGGACGTAGAAGGGGAGGAGGCAGAGACAGAAAGTTCGGAGTGAAGATGAGGCAAAGAAAGCGAGAGAGATTTAATAGAGTTAGCTAAAATTACATTGTTACTGATCAAGCTAGTGTTAGCTAACTAGCTAGCAGGCCAACTACACGGTATTCTGAACATTGTTGTAATTTCAGGGCCGATTAAACACGTTGAGACTAAAACTCACCTGTACAATATGTTTAAAATATCACCCTAGGTAGTTTATATTGTAACAAAGGTCATGCATTGGTGTTTTCAATTTCATATGATCGTCGCTTTGTTTTGAAATGAGGGACCACTGTTCAGGGACATCGACAGTGCTCGTGGTAGTTGTAGTCTTATAAATACATGTATTTAACTCATCTTAGAAGACCCAAATAAACCTTTGAAACTCGTTATTTGGAATGAAAGCTATTGTAATCAAAAACCTTTTACACCATTTGTATATCATACTAACATAGGGGAAAAAGCCACTTAGTGAACAATTTAAACTACAACTACCAAACGTCACATCGGCAAAAGGTAACCACACCGCGGTGAACGGAGAAGACACGTTTAGCAGTCAGAAATATTGTACTGTAGTAGCTTTAAATTACATTCCTGGGGGAATGCACTTGTTAAAGTAAGTGATTTTGTGCGCGTAATCACAGTGGATCTTCATTTATCGGACAAGTTTATTCAAACAATCTTGCCAATTCGAAAGTTACCTCGCTAGCAAGCTAACGTTACTGAGCTGGGGAGGCAGACAAGCTAGCTATGCTAACAAGCAGTTCGGTCTTTTGTAGTTGCCTTCTCTAAATCTATATCCGCTCACCGTATAATGCATCTGCAACTAAAAACTGTTTATGAATCGAGACAATTTTTATTGGAAGTTAATAAACTCACCCATCATTATTGTCCATTTATCCAGTCATTCAGCTAGACAGCTACTTCTTGCTGTGGCTTTCCGGCAGACGAGACGCTGTGTTGCGAATTGCTGCCCTTAGCAGGTCGGAATGCGTATTGCACATTTTGGTCAAAAAAGGGAAATGGGGTAAAACTTAAATTGCACCATCAAACCCTGCTATACACTATCCACAAAAACCATCAGCCCATCCCATTACTTTGGCACTAAACAATCCTACAGCATTGCAGGCTGTCTGCCTGGTCGGATGGAACCCTTCTCTCAAAACATCCTGTCGATCTTCTGCACTAAAATCTCACACACAAATATTTGCTGCTGCAACTACCATCTATCTTTTGTGATTTCCACTCCATCAGTGCAGTTGATCACGATGGCTATTACGCAATAAATCCAACCTTTCTAAAAACTTAACTTATCTGGCTCTCTCTCTTCAGGTCAGTCTCGCCATTGCCACCGGGTCTACGTCTCACCAAACGGCAGGCGTCACAAACACTAGGAATATTCCTTTTCATTTGATCCACCTCTATACTCAACACTACCCCACTGATCACCCCTTTTAGCGGTACCCTGCTCCGGAGAGCAAAGCACACCACCGGTTGAGCCCCGGGCCGCGTGACTCGAAGTGCCTGCTCTGTCGCTGCAGGTAATCCTGGACTGGCTCAACCTCAGAGTGCTCACCACTGCTGTCTGACTCCATTTAGAGGTCATCAAGATTCTCAAGAGTGCATGAAGACCTATAAGTAATATTACTTGGTTTGTAATCAGGAGACATAGGTATGTGCACCTCAAACGAAGGTGTATACCCCGGATACATATCTCTGATCTTAACAGCGCAATTCTTACGCTATCGCATCATCATACCTCCCGAAAAGAAATAAACTGGACCTCTTTCCCTCCACCAATGCTCTGCTTAGAGTCAGACTGAATACATGTAGGCTCCTTCTTCAATGGTTGTGTTCTTCCCATTACCTCATCCCTTTCTTTTAACTCTCATTAATTATTGGCAATTAACATGCATTATGTTTATTCAAAATGACATGAAATCATCGACCATCCTCTTACCAGCTCCTTATGCTCAAGCCATGAATTGACCCTTTCCTTCTTCAGAAGTTGCAGTTTTCAAAGACTTGGCCTCTCTTGCTTGACCTGTCATGATATTATATTATATTGCTAGTTTGTTTTTTGCTCTTCAAGTGCTTTGAGACTCTATGGAAAGCGCTATAGAAATGTAATCAATTATTATTATTATAACCTAGACTGCATATTGTAAAAACATCACAAATTAAACAGACATTCAAGTATGCTTTTTATTGTTATGAAACTTTCTCTCATGGCTTAGCCTTTTTGTTTTAATGGAAAGCAGATGTGGATATGACAGTGGCTGATTAGGAATACAAAAACTAAAATGGTGGCCATTCCTACGTTTATCTGACTCTGGTCCATGACATGCTGACAGGTGTAGACTTTCCCAAAAGCACATTGCCTAAACATAAACTGTACTGTAACAATTTGAAATCCTCATGGTCCCATTTGCTCCTGTTTTCAGGGTATGATGGTGTGTGATGTTCATCTCCAGATCTGTGGACTGATGAATTCTCCAAACTTTTAAGTACCACTCCCTTCATGTGCTTCCTGCTCCTCTTGATTCCCACAAGTCTAACTACGAAACCAAACTTCCCACCTTCAGCACACTAGCCACAGTCGGGCTAGGGCTCTTCCACTCTGCTCACATTATTTCCTGCTCAGTGTGGAGTGAGGTCACTCCTCAGGTTGTTCCTCTGTATTCTGGTATGCGGCGACAGAGATGGCGCTGTAGGGGTTCAGGACCATCTGGGCACAGCGCACTATGGTGAACAGCAGGAAGGAGCACAGTAGGAAGACAAAGAAGAGGGCAAAGCCCAGGTCCACGTCCACCTCCATCCTGGCCACCGGCAGGAGAGGAGGGTCCACGACTTCTCCTATCCCAATGAGACTGATGCAGACTGACAAAGGTAAAAAAATATATATATAGGTAGAAAGCCTTTTTTAAAGTGTCCTTTGCCACTTGGTGTTGGACAACACTAGAATCCAAACTTTCTCTCTCTCGTCCGTCCTTTTGTATCTATCTACTTGTTCTAACAACATAGAATCGTAGCTTGTTCTAATGAAGGGTCTTAATGCTGTCTATGCTTCTCTAGAAGACGTCTCTATAGTCTTCTCTCTTTCTACGTCGTGTTAGGATCTGTTTTCCTGTTCAGTTTAAGTTAAGTTGTGTGAATCTCCTCTTGCTTCAACGCCTTTCCCTCTGGACCATACTGCGCAGGGTCCAGCCCCCTCTCTCTCTCTCTCTCTCTCTCTCTCTCTCTCTCTCTCTCTCTCTCTCTCTCTCTCTCATTCTCTCTGCTCTCTCTCTCCCTCTCTCTCCTGCTTTCTCTCTCTCTCTCTCTCTGCTGTCTCTCTCCTCTCTCTCTCTCTCTCTCTCTCTCTCTCTCTCTCTCTCTCTCTCCCCCTCTCTCTCTCTCTCTCTCTCTCTCTCTCTCTCTCTCTCTCTCTCTCTCTCTTATTTGCATAGGGTTGATGTACTCTGCACTTGTGTGAGTGTCTCTCTAGTGGCATCAGAGTACAGGAAGCAATCTGCATCTTTTTGGTCAGGATCAGTTTCCACCACCGTCTCAAGTGAATTGCCACCAAGGCATCATATCCTTTTTCAATTCATCTACCTTTATTTTTTCCTGATCAGCCTTTCTTTCATTTTGATTGTTTTGTTGTCAAACTAAGTCTATATTCTCTCTCTCTCCATTTCTCTCTCTCTCTCTCTCCATTTCTCTCCCTCCCTCTCTCTCTCTCTCTCTCTCTCTCTCTCTCTCTCTCTCTCTCTCTCTCTCCCTTTCTCTCTCTCTCTCTCTCTCCCTCTCTCTCTCTCTCTCTCTCTCTCTCTCTCTCCTAGGAGTCCTACTCAATGGCCCCTACTTTATTCCCCAATGTCCCTACCACCCTACCCAATCCACTCTACTGTAGGCCAGATATTCTACGGGCTTCAGCATGCAGAGGACACGTGTACTCACACCTGTGTCAGGTAATGGTATATCTATAGGAAGGTGAAGGTGCATTACAGTGTTTAAACACCTCAGCAAAACACACAACACAGCTCCAATGTCTCCTCTCAAAACTGTATATACATATACATCCCTTTGGATGAACACACAGGCACAGAGGTCTAATGTACAGTCATGTGTTTGTTTACCCACAGATTGACAGTTGTTTGCTTTGTTTCTGCCTTCCACCCAAGTCTACGTTTCCAAGTTTACGTTTCCACCACAGGGTAGGCATCATGCCACGTGCTGTACCCCCTAGTCCTGCCTCCTGCCCCTCCTGCTGGTTGTTGTTGCCTCCTGGGGAGTCCCAGAGCCCGGCCTGTTGCCTCCTGGACTGAGTCCTGCTGGCTGTTCTAATCTCAGTTACGGCCTGATCGTCACCAAACCCCTCTTTAACTATTCATGGGACACAGGTGCCAAGTGTGACTGAGTACGCCCATCTGTTTGTCCATCCCCAGGGGGTTGGGATTGGCGTCCAGGAGAGGTGAAGAGAGGGAGGAAAGTGAGAGAGAGACAGAGAAAATGAAGGAGTAGGGAAATAATTCTCATGTCATATTCATGTTCAGACCACTAATGATGTCACACAGAAGAGCGTAAGATGTAAGGAACATCCAGGTACAATCCCACCAGAGTGATACTACTGACCAACCTGAGAAGGAAGGAGTAATCCTATCTGCCCTACTCCAACACCTCCAGCATTCCATCCCATTTCACCCCCAGGCTGTGAACGAGAGAGGAGGAGGGGACGAGGGGAGAGGAAACTGATCCTTGGCCATAGATCTCTGTGTTACTCTGACCACTGATCAAGTAGGAAGGGATGGAAATAACCCAATCAAGGCAGAGTTGGATTTTGTTTCTTTGCCTATTAAGTAACACAGACCACATGTAAAGAAGTGAATCGATGGATGAGAGATGGATTGATATAACTTAATGAAGTTGAGGCAAGTTTAGAGCCTCTGCTGCATAATTGGTTAAAGTATATTATAATTGTGTGTCTTTGTGTATATGTGTGTGTACATAGGGAAGTAGAAACTCGTGCATCTTGGGTCTATCAGCTCTCTTCCTCTACCTGGTGTTTATCATGTTTTAATTTGAACCTTTATTTAACTAGGCAAGTCAGTTAAGAACAAATTATTATTTACAATGACAGCCTACCAAATCAAATTCAAATCAAATGTATTTATATAGCCCTTCGTACATCAGCTGATATCTCAAAGTGCTGTACAGAAACCCAGCCTAAAACCCCAAACAGCAAACAATGCAGGTGTAGAAGCACGGTGGCTAGGAAAAACTCCCTAGAAAGGCCAAAACCTAGGAAGAAACCTAGAGAGGAACCAGGCTATGTGGGGTGGCCAGTCCTCTTCTAGCTGTGCCGGGTAGAGATTATAACAGAACATGGCCAAGATGTTCAAATGTTCATAAATGACCAGCATGGTCCAATAATAAGCAGCAGTATGGCCAGGTGGACTAGGGACAGCAAGGAGTCATTATGTCAGGTAGTAGTCCTGAGGCATGGTCCTAGGGCTCAGGTCCTCCGAGAGAGAGAAAGAAAGAGAGAATTAGAGAGAGCACATTTAAATTCACACAGGACACCGAATAGGACAGGAGAAGTACTCCAGATATAACAAACTGACCCTAGCCCCCCGACACAAACTACTGCAGCATAAATACTGGAGGCTGAGACAGGGAACAGTATGTTAACTGCCTTGTTTTGAGGCCAAACATCAGATTTTTACTTTGTCAGGTTGGGGATTCAATCCAGCAACTGTTTGGTTATTGGCTCAACACTAACCACTAGGCTTACCTACCTCCCCAGGATGTGTTGTGTACTACACCACTTGTCCTACAGCAGTGTCTAGTGTTCATCATATGTACTACACCACTTGTCCTATAGCAGTGTCTAGTGTTCATCATGTGTACTACACCACTTGTCCTACAGCAGTGTCTAGTGTTCATCATGTGTACTACACCACTTGTCCTATAGCAGTGTCTAGTGTTCATCATGTGTACTACACCACTTGTCCTACAGCAGTGTCTAGTGTTCATCATATGTACTACACCACTTGTCCTATAGCAGTGTCTAGTGTTCATCGTGTGTACTACACCACTTGTCCTACAGCAGTGTCTAGTGTTCATCATGTGTACTACCCCACTTGTCCTATAGCAGTGTCTAGTGTTCATCATGTGTGCTACACCACTTGTCCTATAGCAGTGTCTAGTGTTCATCATGTGTACTACACCACTTGTCCTATAGCAGTGTCTAGTGTTCATCATGTGTACTACACCACTTGTCCTATAGCAGTGTCTAGTGTTCATCATGTGTACTACACCACTTGTCCTATAGCAGTGTCTCGTGTTCATCATGTGTGCTACACTACTTGTCCTATAGCAGTGTCTCGTGTTCATCATGTGTACTACACTACTTGTCCTATAGCAGTGTCTAGTGTTCATCATGTGTACTACACCACTTGTCCTACAGCAGTGTCTCGTGTTCATCATGTGTACTACACCACTTGTCCTACAGCAGTGTCTCGTGTTCATCATGTGTACTACACCACTTGTCCTATAGCAGTGTCTAGTGTTCATCATGTGTACTACACCACTTGTCCTATAGCAGTGTCTAGTGTTCATCATGTGTACTACACCACTTGTCCTATAGCAGTGTCTAGTGTTCATCATGTGTACTACACCACTTGTCCTATAGCAGTGTCTAGTGTTCATCATGTGTACTACACCACTTGTCCTATAGCAGTGTCTAGTGTTCATCATGTGTACTACACCACTTGTCCTATAGCAGTGTCTAGTGTTCATCATGTGTACTACACCAGTGTGAACATCACACTGACCCAAGCAACATTGTCATTCAACTCCTTTATTTTGATGCTTAATGTATTTACAGCTGAATTCAGACAAGCAACACACACACACACACACACACACACACACACACACACACACACACACACACACACACACACACACACACACACACACACACACAGGCCTTCCACTGGCAAGGAATGTGCAGGGCTGATTTCATAATCACATTGTTTGGACTATACAGTCTTCAATTACAAATTGTGTGACATGTTCATGGAGGTCTCTGATTGGTCTCAGACTGCGGGGGGGACAGGATCTTCTTTTTTTCCTGGTTCAGTGGTCGTGTTGAGGGCCACGTCCGGTTTCAGCTCCTTCCCTGGCTCCTTAGTCCTACATGTCAGAGGGCACAGGCAGTCCGACTCATCAATGGAAGTACATGGCATAAAAGCTCATTGATCCTGCTGTATGTCATACTCCCCCTGTTTGCACTGTATTTTGTAGCAGTTTACTCAACCATCCAGCAGAGTGATACACTAAATAACTGCATGGATTTGTTCTTGTTGGGAAACATCCCAATGGTAGGTCTATGTGTAAATTAACCAAATGACAACAATGGACTGACAGACAGACAGACTGACTGACTGACTGACTGACAGACAGACTGAAAATAAAACGAAGAAAAGTCAACAAATGAAATAAAGCCATAATCTATTGTAATAATAATTCATAGGCTTCAAAGTACAGTAAAAGTCCAAGTAAACAACAAGCGAGGAGTACTGCCTGGTGAATGTTTTGGAGGGAATGATGGAATGAACGGATCAATGACTCAACAGAGGAGTGTGACGTAGAAACCCACTTGGCACAGACGACAATTCAACGTCGACGTGGAAACAACATTGATTCAACCAGTGTCTCCTGACCCCTCCTGTCTCAGCCTCCAGTATTTATGCTGCAGTAGTTTGTGTCGGGGGGCTAGGGTCAGTCTGTTATATCTGGAGTACTTCTCCTGTGTGAATTTAAGTATGCTCTCTCTAATTCTTTATTTCTCTTTCTCGGAGGACCTGAGCCCTTGGACCATGACTCAGGACTACCTGGCATGATGACTCCTTGCTGTCCCCAGTCCACTTGGCCGTGCTGCTTCTCCAGTTTCAACTATTCTGCCTGCGGCTATGGAACCCTGACCTGTTCACCGGACGTGCTACCTGTCCCAGACCTGCTGTTTTCAACTCTCTAGAGACAGCAGGAGTGGTAGAGATACTCTTAATGATCGGCTATGAAAAGCCAACTGACATTTACTCCTGAGGTCCTGACTTGTTGCACCCTCGACAACTACTGTGATTATTATTATTTGACCATGCTGGTCATTTATGAACATTTGAACATCTTGGCCATGTTCTGTTATAATCTCCACACGGCACAGCCAGGTTTCTAGCTAGTTTTTAATAGCCACCATGCTTCTACAACTGCATTGCTTGATGTTTGGTGTTTTAGGCTGGGTTTCTGTACAGCACTTTGAGACATCAGCTGATGTAAGAAGGGCTATATAAATACATTTGATTTGAACCAGTGTGTGCCCAGAAGTTACAGCATTAAAAATATATTGAGAGGGAGAAAATGTGTTATATTAGTACAACACTGGATTTAAAGACACAACAATCTACTTTAAACAAATGAGTTGTGAAATTTCCTAGAATAACAGGATTACGGGAATGGATTAGGATTCTTTAGGATAACACGTGATGTTGGAATTTCTAGAGTCCCAGTCCAAAAAACAACTCCTAGACCACCTTGGTGTTTGCAGATCTTAAGGAATTAGATTGGTAAGTAAAATGGCTAAAAGTAAAACGAGCTCAATTGAGCCCGATTTTAACGATACACCTACGCGCTTTCTTCAGATCTGGAGGCTACACACCAACGTTTAGGGGTGCTAGGAGTTATCTCTAGCCAGGGACCGAAGGCAGATGATGGGGAGTAGAATCAGGGATTTGGGTTAAAGGGGTGAAGATCAAAGGTCATAATCTGATTGGTGA
The DNA here is from genome assembly GCF_036934945.1 of Oncorhynchus masou masou. Lineage (NCBI taxonomy): Eukaryota > Metazoa > Chordata > Actinopteri > Salmoniformes > Salmonidae > Oncorhynchus > Oncorhynchus masou. The sequence goes on along the minus strand of NC_088241.1, from coordinate 3,833,533 downwards.
CCTGGGCACGGGGGCGGGCCGGACACTGGGCAGGACGTCCCAGCTAGAGGTGGAGCTGTTGTGATGAAAACACAGTGTCATGTAACCAGGAAACACAAACGATCACATCACAGACAGACACAATCATGTTAAAAGGGCAACAATCATGCCCCGAACCGACCCTTTATCATTTTCCTCTGCACGTTTTCTAGATGTGAAATAAAGAGATAGTTATTGGCAGTATGGTGTGGGCTGGGTGAACCTTTGCCATATTCCTTACACCTAGCCAATCATCTCAGCTCTTTAGTCTCATTCCTAACCATGTGTCTTTAGCATTAAGCTTGGCAAGCGAGGCTGTTGGTTCTAAATCTAAAGTGCATAATGTATGGACAAAGGGTTGATTAAGAAGTGGGCAATTATCACACAGTCAGAGCAACAATCAGACGGTAGAGGATGATGTTGCCCCTGATCACTGATCTAAGGTCAGTTTTTTGATTTTACCTCCTGATGGTTACGGTTGGGATTGGAGTAAAACCGATCCTAGACCTGAGCAAATAGGCCAAGGAATCTACCAATCACTGGTGGTTAACATAGTAATGTTATTTTTGATCAGGGTTGGAATTACACATTGACTCTAGGAGGTACATTGATGGGGGTGCCCACGTTGATGTTTTTTTTTTTACAATTCAAGGGTTGCCAAAACACTTTTGGGGGAGAAACTTTTAGTAAAGGCGTGGCTAGCATCTCCAGACATCCCTGTAATTAGAACCCTGTCACAGAGAACACTGGCAGTAGTATTAATTTGGTTTATGAACATGTAGTATTGGACATGGAAGCAGTAGGTATCAGGTATTATGGAGGATTCCACCTGTTTACCAAGACCCTTTCATTATGCAGGTGTTTGAAAAATCTGCCAAGAGAAATGTGAAGATTGAGACACCAAGAACAAAAAGAAACCCAGGACATTTTGGATCAAAGCATACCACAGTTTCATATGATAAACACAGGTAACCAGGTAACCAGCACAACAAAAATCAGGTTGACGGTACTTTTTTCTACTTCAGATAACTATGTAGTTGGTTTAATCAGAAACAGAATAGCCCACAGGCAGGCTAGTAAGCTAAGAAACCCCATTTAACAGCCTTACCGTATAGTCTTCACTATGAAGCGGATGATGACAGCCACACCAACACAGCCACACAGAGCTCCTATTACTATCGCTGTGATCTCTCCTGAGACAGACAGAGAAATATTCCAACTAGTACATCAGACATGACCAGAGGCCTACTCTAATAATGAATGAGCTATGAAGGTCCACCTCTTACCGGCAGTGTACACCTTCACCGATTCTGCAAGTGGGAAAAGGAATATGTTATTTAGAGCATTGTCTTATTACCTGTACGTCTGTCATAAGGCCGACATAATAACAGGCTTGACATGATCGTGATGTCATGACAGAGGGTTCATGTAAAAAATACTGCTACTTTGTTTATGCAGTCGATAATTCAGTTGGAATTAATGTTCAATCAACATTTAGTAGAACTACAGGGAAATGATCATATGTCTACAGTGTGTTCTGTAGCCTTTGGAATGAGTGTTGTCTACCAGAAGAACTACAGGTAAATGATCATACGTCTACAGTGTGTTCTGTAGTCTTTGGAATGAGTGTTGTCTACCAATAGAACTACAGGTAAATGATCATATGTCTACAGTGTGTTCTGTAGCCTTTGGAATGAGTGTTGTCTACCAGAAGAACTACAGGTAAATGATCATATGTCTACAGTGTGTTCTGTAGTCTTTGGAATGAGTGTTGTCTACCAGTAGAACTACAGGTAAATGATCATACGTCTACAGTGTGTTCTGTAGTCTTTGGAATGAGTGTTGTCTACCAGTAGAACTACAGGTAAATGATCATACGTCTACAGTGTGTTCTGTAGTCTTTGGAATGAGTGTTGTCTACCAGTAGAACTACAGGTAAATGATCATACGTCTAAAGTGTGTACTGTAGTCTTTGGAATGAGTGTTGTCTACCAGTAGAACTACAGGTAAATGATCATACGTCTAAAGTGTGTACTGTAGTCTTTGGAATGAGTGTTGTCTACCAGTAGAACTACAGGTAAATTATCATACGTCTACAGTGTGTTCTGTAGTCTTTGGAATGAGTGTTGTCCACGGGAGGCTGGTTGTACCTAAATTGGGGAGGATGGGCAGAATGGAATTATATCAAACACACGGTTTTCATGAGTTTGATACCATTCCATTCACACCACCCCAGCCATTATTATGAGCCGTCCTCCTCTCACCAGCCTCCTATGGTGTTGTCATAGGCCCCCCTATCAGTTTTTCACAAATTCTTTCTCCTTTGTCTGTGTTCCACTCTCTCTCTCTTGCTCCCCCTTTTGCCTTCTCTCGCTCTCCCTTTCGCTCTCTCTCTCTCCCTTTCTTTCTCTCTGTCTCTCTTCCTCTCTCTCTCACCCCCAACAACAGTGTCAGTGTTTAGAGACGAGATTTAGCAAAAACGAATCAGCCATCTTGTAAACAGACCTACCCCTCATTTACAGCTCCTCTTTCTCTTCCCCACTACCCCTCTCTCTCTATCTCTCTCTTTCTCTCTATCACTCCCTCAATCCCCCACTCTCTCTCTTTTCCCCTGTCTCGTCCCCTCTATCCCCGTCTCTATCTCTTTCACAGTCAGTAACCCTTGACATTCCCACAGTTCTCACCACATTCCTCTCTTTAGTATTTAACGCTAGCCTTCCTCCACATGTCCAACTCGAGAGCCCCTCACCGTGTCCACTAATACTGTTTGGTGAAATGTTATTGGTGGTCACGGTACGAGGCTAGCTCACCCCATGCCCTTCCTGCTGATGCTGCTGTTAGCTACGAGGCTAGCCCGCCCCATGCCCTTCCTGCTGATGCTGCTGTTAGCTACGAGGCTAGCCCGCCCCATGTCCTTCCTGCTGATGCTGCTGTTAGGTACGAGGCTAGCCTGCCCCATGCCCTTCCTGCTGATGCTGCTGTTAGGTACGAGGCTAGCCCGCCCCATGCCCTTCCTGCTGATGCTGCTGTTAGCTACGAGGCTAGCCCGCCCCATGCCCTTCCTGCTGATGCTGCTGTTAGGTACGAGGCTAGCCCGCCCCATGCCCTTCCTGCTGATGCTGCTGTTAGGTACAAGGCTAGCCCGCCCCATGCCCTTCCTGCTGATGCTGCTGTTAGCGACGAGGCTAGCCCGCCCCATGCCCTTCCTGCTGATGCTGCTGTTAGCTACGAGGCTACCCCGCCCCATGCCCTTCCTGCTGATGCTGCTCTTAGGTACGAGGCTACCCCGCCCCATGCCCTTCCTGCTGATGCTGCTGTTAGCTACGAGGCGAGCCCGCCCCATGCCCTTCCTGCTGATGCTGCTGTTAGCTACGAGGCTAGCCCGCCCCATGCCCTTCCTGCTGGTGCTGCTGTTAGGTACGAGGCTAGCCCGCCCCATGCCCTTCCTGCTGATGCTGCTGTTAGGTACGAGGCTAGCCCTCCCCATGCCCTTCCTGCTGATGCTGCTGTTAGCTACGAGGCTAGCCCGCCCCATGCCCTTCCTGCTGATGCTGCTGTTAGGTACGAGGCTACCCCGCCCCATGCCCTTCCTGCTGATGCTGCTGTTAGCTACGAGGCGAGCCCGCCCCATGCCCTTCCTGCTGATGCTGCTGTTAGCTACGAGGCTAGCCCGCCCCATGCCCTTCCTGCTGGTGCTGCTGTTAGGTACGAGGCTAGCCCACCCCATGCCCTTCCTGCTGATGCTGCTGTTAGGTACGAGGCTAGCCCGCCCCATGCCCTTCCTGCTGATGCTGCTGTTAGCTACGAGGCTAGCCCGCCCCATGCCCTTCCTGCTGATGCTGCTGTTAGCTACGAGGCTAGCCCGCCCCATGCCCTTCCTGCTGATGCTGCTGTTAGGTACGAGGCTAGCCCGCCCCATGCCCTTTCTGCTGGTGCTGCTGTTAGCTACGAGGCTAGCCCGCCCCATGCCCTTTCTGCTGGTGCTGCTGTTAGCTACGAGGCTGTTGGTTAGAGAACAACCCCCCCCCCCGACCTAATGGGAAGGATGAGAGGATGGTCCGGTCGTTAAGTGGTTGGGGTGTACGGTAGTTGTCCTGCATGACGACGCAGTCAGCGTCCTCCTTACTGGCATACAGCACTGTCTCCAGCTTCATCAGCTGAGGAAGAAGGGAGGACAGAGAGTAAGAGAAGAGGAAAGAGAAAAGTAAAGAGGGGAGGAAGAGGGGAAAGATGGTGAAGAGGAGGAAGACAAGAGGGAAGAGGGGGAGAAAAGAAGAAGAGGACATAGTGATGCTTTGAATTCAAGCATAAGTATATCACCATCACACACACACACACACACACCTTCCCTTACCTGTGTGTGTGAGATTTTGACGGTCTCTGTGAAGAGGGTCCAGAGGACACTCTGGAAGCAGGGAGGAGTGGTGAGAGAGCCATTGTATCGGTAGTACCGCCCCAGGTCAGAGGGCAGGAGGGACTGGACATCAAAGGCTGGGATGGACACACTCTGACCTGACCACAGAGGGAGGAATGGAGGGGTGGATGGACAGATAAAAGTTAAAGGAGATGTACAGGGTTTGACTCCTGGGGGCATGTAGTGGTGCTGTTTGGCACTTGCATAAGAAATCAGAGAATGCCCATAAACTACTGTAGTCGTGGTAACATTGCTAGAAGGTAGTTGTAGTAGTAATGCTGATTGGTTAAGGTGTACTTTGAATAAGCTACCTGGGGCAGCAGGTAGCCTAGTGGTTAGAGCGTTGGACTAGTAACCAAACGGTTGCAAGATCGAATCCCCGAGCTGACAAGGTAAATATCTGTCATTCTGCCTCTGAACAAGGCAGTTAACCCGCTGTCATTGAAAATAACAATTTGTTCTCAACTGACTTGCCTAGTTAAATAAAGGTAAATAATCATTACCTGCATGTCTGATGCGACCCAGGTAGTTGAGAATGTTCCAAAAGGCCTGGTTAGCCTCCTCACCTGTCTGACAGATCACACATCTTCCCTTTAGGTCAAGTGTGCCGGCTTTACTATACATTCACAAAGCCTTTCTTACTAATCTGGTGATGTGTACATTTTACAACTGAAGAAATAAAACGTAAATAAAGGGAATTTGTAACCTATTGTAAAAATACAACTCTTTTGAAGTATGTAATGTCTCCAGTGGTTGATGTGATTGTCAGTTAGTTATGATGTAACAGTCCTACCTCTATGAGGACTCCCAGGACTGCCAGTCCATCCTGCTGGGTCATAGCCACTGACATGTTAGGGTACAGCTCTGAGTTGTAGTGCACCACATGCAGCTACACAGAGAGGGAACATGGTTAGCGTGTGTGTGTGTGTGTGTGTGTGTGTGTGTGTGTGTGTGTGTGTGTGTGTGTGTGTGTGTGTGTGTGTGTGTGTGTGTGTGTGTGTGTGTGTGTGTGTGTGTGTGTGTGTGTGTGTGTGTGTGTGTGTGTGTGTGCGTGGCAGTGTCTAATTTTTAGAAAATCGCTCTTGAGTTTGAATGAAAAGTGCTGCTATATTCGTTTACATAAAGGTCAGATGGGAGAAAGAGAGTGAGGGAGAGGGAATGAGAGAGTGATAGAGAGAGGGAAGGGGGATATGCTGGCTCATTTAAACTCTTTGAGAGGGAGGGAGTAGGGGAGGGTGGAGAGATAAAGACTAATTGTTTGTCTTTATGTAATAGTGTGTAACCAGAGCACGGAGCCTCTCCTTCATGTTTTCAAAACTCTCACTCTCACAAACTCTCACTTTCTCTCTCTCTCACTGTCCCTTCCTCTCTCTTCCTCTCTCTCCCACACTGTGTGTGTGTGTGTGTGTGTGTGTGTGTGTGTGTGTGTGTGTGTGTGTGTGTGTGTGTGTGTGTGTGTGTGTGTGTGTGTGTGTGTGTGTGTGTGTGTGTGTGTGTGTGTGTGTGTGTGTGTGTGTGTGTGTGTGTGTGTGTGTGTGTGTGTGTGTGTGTGTGTGTGTGTGTGTGTGTGTGTGTGTGTGTGTGTGTGTGTGTGTGTGTGTGTGTGTGTGTTTTTTTTTGGGGTACTGTAAATACACTGCCAACCTGAGAAAGTTGGTTCCCCTTCCTATGTATACTGTAGGTGTTTGAGAGGCTTTTATTTGACATGCTTTCTAATCCTGAAGTCTTTACAACAATTTCAATCAGATTTAATTCCACTCCCCAATTAATTAACATCATTCAAACACTTGTTCTCCAATAACCTTTCTTTTCAAGTTTGTTTTCTCCTACTATGACTAGTGTTAACCAGATGAGCTAAGAGTCCAGATTGCTGTTTAGTTTTTCTGTATAATATTTAATGGGATTATAGTATGGTTTCTCAGTACTTAATACTGCAATCTACCTGGATATACAGCATGGCACATACGCATGTCCTTACACATGCAGGCTTCCAAACTCTCACCCACCAACACACCCCACTCCCCTCCAAACACACACACAGTCCCTCACTTCTGCAGCGGAGCTCTGACCGTTGATGGTGTGTTCGCTGCCCCCGGCCTCCGGGGCTCCATTGCCCCAGTGCAGGTGCATCTGGACGGCCGTGAACTGCCAGGGCAGCCCCCCTAAACCCATCCAGCCTGGGAGAGGAACCACCACTGTGATGGAGAGAAAGCATGGTTGCTGTAGTTACCTCTATGTTGTTAGTGATGGTGTCAGCATGGTTGCTGTAGTTACCTGTATGGCTGTTGTTAGTGATGGAGTCAGCATGGTTGCTGTAATTACCTGTATGGCTGTTGTTAGTGATGGAGTCAGCGTGGTTGCTGTAGTTACCTGTATGGCTGTTGTTAGTGATGGAGTCAGCATGGTTGCTGTAGTTACCTGTATGGCTGTTGTTAGTGATGGAGTCAGCATGGTTGCTATAGTTATCTGTATGTATGTTGTTAGTGATGGAGTCAGCATGGTTGCTGTAGTTACCTGTCTGTTGTTAGTGATGGAGTCAGCATGGTTGCTGGAGTTACCTGTATGTATGTTGTTAGTGATGGAGTCAGAATGGTTGCTGTAATTACCTGTCTGTATGTTGTCAGTGATGGAGTCAGCATGGTTGCTGTAGTTACCTGTATGGCTGTTGTTGGTGATGGAGTCAGCATGGTTGCTGTAATTACCTGTATGGCTGTTGTTAGTGATGGAGTCAGCATGGTTGCTGTAGTTACCTGTATGTTGTTAGTGATGGAGTCAGCATGGTCGCTGTAGTTACTTGTATGGCTGTTGTTAGTGATGAAGTCAGCATGGTTGCTGTAGTTACCTGTATGTTGTTAGTGATGGAGTCAGCGTTGTTGCTGTAGTTACCTGTATGGCTGTTGTTATTGATGGAGTCAGCATGGTTGCTGCAGTTACCTGTATGGCTGTTGTTAGTGATGGAGTCAGCATGGTTGCTGTAGTTACCTGTATGTATGTTGTTAGTGATGGAGTCAGCATGGTTGCTGTAGTTACCTGTAGTGCTGTTGTTAGTGATGGAGTCAGCAAGGTTGCTGTAGTTACCTGTATGTTGTTAGTGATGGAGTCAGCATGGTTGCTGTAGTTACCTGTATGTATGTTGTTAGTGATGGAGTCAGCATGGTTGCTGTAGTTACCTGTAGTGCTGTTGTTAGTGATGAAGTCAGCAAGGTTGCTGTAGTTACCTGTATGTTGTTAGTGATGGAGTCAGCATGGTTGCTGTAGTTACCTGTAGTGCTGTTGTTAGTGATGGAGTCAGCAAGGTTGCTGTAGTTGCCTGTATGTTGTTAGTGATGGAGTCAGCATGGTTGCTGTAGTTACCTGTATGTCCGTTGTTGTAGAGGCTGAAGGGTTTGTTGCCGTGCTGGCTATAACCGAGGGGGGTAAGAGGGCCCAGGCTGGGGTCATACTGGGTCTGGACAGTTGCCACGTCAACCGGAGACTGGGCCTTACCACCACAGTCTGGGAAGTAATCCGCCCACTTGGACTGGCCTACTGAACCTGAGGGGGAGGAGGAGGGAAGAGAGTGACCAAAACATGACACATCTTGTGACACTCTATCAGTGATGTACGACACACATTAAGCATGGCCAGTCAGTCAGCAGGCCTTTTCTTTTGAAATATTTCATATTGACCTCTTGATTTATTAAATGACCATTTTCTGTGGAAAACAGAAAAAAACAGGGTCCATCCTGTTCATCCTCTCTTCACACTCCCCCCCTATACTTGACCTGCTCTAACTAACGACTAATGTGCATCATCACCCTGACGAACACACACCCAGACACACAACACACACACATATACGGTACACACACAAACACACTTACACACACACGCACACACGCACAGACTCACATCATTATCCCAGAAACCCTATACCCACTCCAATTTGCATACCGCACCAACAGATCCACAGATGATGCAATCTCTATTGCACTCCACACTGCCCTTTCCCACCTTGACAAAAGGAACACCTATGTGAGAATGCTGTTCAACACCATAGTGCCCTCAAAGCTTATCACTAAGCTAAGGACCCTGGGACTAGACACCTACCTCTGTAACTGTAACCTAGACTTACTGACTGGCCGCCCCCAGATGGTAAGGGTAGGTAACAACACATCCCCCACGCTGATACTCAACACTGGGGCCCCTCAGGGTTGCGTGCTCAGTCCCCTCCTGTATTCCCTGTTCACTCATGACTGCACGGCCAGGCACAACTCCAACACCATCATTCAGTTTGCTGATTACACAACAGTGGTAGGCCTGATCACCGACAACGATGAGACAGCCTATCGGGAGGAGGTCACAGATCTGGCATTGTGGTGCCAGGACAACAACCTCTCCTTCAACATGATCAAGACAAAGGAGATGATTGTGGACTACAGGAAAAAGAGGACCGAACACGCCCCCATTCTCATCGACGGGGCTGTAGTGGAGCAGGTTGAGAGTTTCGAGTTCCTTGGCGTCCACATCACCAACAAACTAACATGGTCCAAGCACATCAAGACAGTCGTGAAGAGGGCACAACAAAACCTATTCCCCCTCAGGAGACTGAAAAGATTTGCATGGGTCCTTAGATCCTCAAAAGGTTTTACAGCTGCGCCATCGAGAGCATCCTGATGGGTTGCATCACTGCCTGTTATGGCAACTGCTCGACCTCCAACCAAGGCACTGCAGAGGGTAGTGCGTACGGCCCAGTACATCACAAGGGGCCAAGCTTCCTGCCATCCAGGACCTCTATACCAGGCGGTGTCAGAGGAAGACCCTAGAAATTGTCAAAGACTCCAGCCACCCTACTCATAGACTGTTCTCTCTGCTACTGCATGGCAGGTGGTACCGGAGTGCCAAGTCTAGGCCCAAGAGGCTTCTAAACAGCTTTTACCACCAAGCCAAAAGACTCCTGAACAGCTAATCAAATGGCTACCCAGACTACCCCGGAATGGAGCACAGGCAAAATTCTAGAGGAAAATGTATTTTAGTCTGCTTTCCAACAGACAGTGGGAGATAATAACCTAAATAACCTAAAACACAAGGTCAAATCTACAGAATCTTAGAGTTGCTTTCCAAGAAGACAGTAAATGTTCCTGACTGGCCTAGATACCGTTTTGACTTAAATCTACTTGAAAATCTATGGCAAGACCTGAGAATGGTTGTCAAGCAATGATCAACAAACAATTTGACAGAGCTTTAAGAATTTGAAAAGAATAATGGGCAAATGTTGCACAATCCAGGTGCGGAAAGCTCTTAGAGACTTACCCAGAAACACTCACAGCTGTAATCGCTGCCAAAGGTGCTCCGACAAAGTGTTGCCTCAATACTTATATAAATGAGATATTTCTGTATTTCATTTTCAATAAATGTTCAACAATTTCTTAAAACATGTTTTCACTTTGTTATTATGTGGTATTATTATGTGTAGATGGGTGAGAAAAAAATGTATTTAATCCATTTTGAATTCAGGCTGTAACACAACAAAATGTGAAGTATTTCAAGAGGTATGAATACTTTCTGAAGGTAGCATTGCACTTTTATGTACTGTAACATACTTTTGTCCAGCTAATAGCCTAACCACAGGTCAAGTAATATTATGTACTGAAAGTTCAAATCTTTTTGCTGCAGGATTACTTTGCTACAACAATACTGGTCAAATTAAGATCCTACATCTGTATGGAGTATCAGAATGTTAGAATACCGGCTGGTGTGTGTGTGTGTGTGTGTGAGAGAGAGAGAGAGAGAGGGAGAGAGAGAGAGAGAGAGAGAGAGAGAGAGAGAGAGAGAGAGAGAGAGAGAGAGAGAGAGAGAGAGAGAGTGTGTGAGAGAGAGAGAGAGAGAGAGAGAGAGAGAGAGAGAGAGAGAGATTGAGTGAGCGAAAGAGAGAGCGAGAGACTGAGAGAGAGAACGTGTGTGTGTGTGTGTGTATACAGAAGTGTAAAGTCAGTGGTCAGTCATGCGTGCATGATGAGGTGGTGTATTATATACAGCTCTTATACAGCTCTGAGTTGTAGTGCACCACATGCAGCTACACAGAGAGGGAACATGGTTAGCGTGTGTGTGTGTGTGTGTGTGTGTGTGTGTGTGTGTGTGTGTGTGTGTGTGTGTGTGTGTGTGTGTGTGTGTGTGTGTGTGTGTGAGAGAGAGAGAGAGAGAGTGTGTGTGAGAGAGAGAGAGAGGGAGTGTGTGTGTGTGAGAGAGAGAGAGTGTGTGTGTGTGTGTGTGTGAGAGAGAGAGAGAGAGAGAGAGAGAGAGAGAGTGTGAGAGAGAGAGAGAGAGAGAGTGTGTGTGTGTGTGTATACAGGAGTGTAAAGTCAGTGGTCAGTCATGCGTGCATGATGAGGTGGTGTATTATATTCACAGTGGTGAGCGCACACACACACACACACACACACACACACACACACACACACACACACACACACACACACACACACACATCCTTTCTCATTACTGATTGGAGGGGAGAGAGAAAGTGGAGCAAAGAGAGGGAGGCTGATGGGTGCACAGAGAGACATTCTTGGAACAGAGAGAAAGAGAGAGACAGGGGTAGAGGGGATTCAGACTAGAGAGACTGAGGGAAAACAGGAGAATGGGTCGGAGAGGTGGAATAATAAAAGGAGAGAATGGAACATCTGAAAAAGAGAGTGACAAGCAAGAGGAAGATTGAGAATTTGAGAGGAGGCAGAACAGAGAAGGGTGATGGTAGTGAAGGACAGGGGCATGAGCACAACTTAGACTCAAACCAGCACAATTACATTTACATTTAAGTCATTTAGCAGACGCTCTTATCCAGAGCGACTTACAAGTTAATTTTTTTTTTTTACCTTTATTTAACCAGGCAAGTCAGTTAAGAACACATTCTTATTTTCAATGACGGCCTGGGAACAGTGGGTTAACTGCCTGTTCAGGGGCAGAACGACAGATTTGTACCTTGTCGGCTCGGGGGTTTGAACTCACAACCTTCCGGTTACTAGTCCAACGCTCTAACCACTAGGCTACCCAGCCTTTCAAGACAATCAAAAACAAGTATTCAACAATGCCATGGTATAATTAAGCAATAAGGCCAGAGGGGGCGTGGTATATGACCAATATACCACGGCGAAGGGCTGTTCTTAGGTACGACGCAACTATACCACAAAATCCCGAGGTGCCTTATTGCTATTATAAACTGATTACAAACATAATTAGAACAGTAAAAAAAAAATATCATACCCATGGTATAAGGTCTCATATACCACGGATTTACACCAATCAGC